>NC_135219.1:10558868-10661368 GCF_052324685.1 Brachyhypopomus gauderio | reverse complement strand
TGTGTGTGTGTGTGTGTGTGTGTGTGTTACAGAATAACCCTGCGCGTGAGGAAGCTCTTACTCCTCATCCCCACTGATCCAGAGGTGCAGGATGCCCTGGACAACTTTGTGCCAAAAGAGTCGAGCGTGTGGAGTCACCAGGTACCACCGAGAACACGACACGCCCCGACACCCCAGCACACTCCAACACACCCCAACACCCCAGCACACTCCAACACACCCCAACACCCCAGCACACTCCACCACGCCCCAACACACCCCAGCACACTCCACCACGCCCCAACACACCCCAGCACACTCCACCACGCCCCACCACACCCCACCACGCCCCACCACTCCCCACCACGCCCCACCACTCCCCACCACGCCCCAACACACTCCACCACGCCCCAACACACTCCACCACGCCCCAACACACTCCACCACGCCCCAACACTCCCCAACACACTCCACCACACCCCAGCACACTCCACCACGCCCCAACACTCCCCAACACTCCCCAACACCCCAGCACACTCCACCACGCTCCAACACACCCCAGCACACTCCACCACGCTCCAACACACCCCAGCACACTCCACCACGCTCCAACACACCCCAGCACACTCCACCACGCTCCAACACACCCCAGCACACTCCACCACGCTCCAACACTCCCCAACACCCCAGCACACTCCACCACGCTCCAACACTCCCCAACACCCCAGCACACTCCACCATGCCCCAACACTCCCCAACACCCCAGCACACTCCCCAACACCCCAGCACACTCCCCAACACCCCAGCACACTCCACCACACCCCAGCACACTCCACCACGCCCCAACACTCCCCAACACCCCAGCACACTCCACCACGCCCCAACACACCCCAGCACACTCCACCACGCCCCAACACTCCCCAACACCCCAGCACACTCCCCAACACCCCAGCACACTCCACCACGCTCCAACACACCCCAGCACACTCCACCACGCCCCAACACTCCCCAACACCCCAGCACACTCCACCACGCCCCAACACTCCCCAACACCCCAGCACACTCCCCAACACCCCAGCACACTCCACCACACCCCAGCACACTCCACCACACCCCAACACTCCCCAACACCCCAGCACTCCCCAACACGCCCCAGCACACTCCACCACGCCCCAGCACACTCCACCACGCCCCAGCACACTCCACCACGCCCCAGCACACTCCACCACGCCCCAACACTCCCCACCACGCCCCAACACTCCCCACCACGCCCCAACACTCCCCACCACGCCCCAACACTCCCCACCACGCCCCAACACTCCCCACCACACCCCAGCACACTCCACCACACCCCAACACTCCAGCACACTCCACCACTCCCCAACACCCCAGCACACTCCACCACGCCCCAAGCCCTCTGGCCACGCCCCAAGCCCTCTGGCCACGCCCCAGCAGCTAGCGTTGTAGCGCCCCCACCAGCCTGCTGTGTTTCACCAGCTCAGACGTCCCGCCATGTACAGCTGGTAGTGTGTGTGGGACGGTGCGCCATATAGAGCTGAAACAACACCGCGTGACTCATGGCACATGGGACACACACGCGCACACACAAGCACACACACACACAGACACACTGTGTTTATCAGACTGATACAGACCAGTGTGAGAGAACAGTATGTGCTAACACCCTTCCCTCCCCCTCTCTCTCACTCCTCCTCTCTCACCTTTTTCTTTGTGTGTGCATGTGTGTGTGCACCCGTGCGCGTTTGCCCCTTCGTGTGTGTGCGCGCCTGCTCCTGTGTGTGTTCCTGTGTGCGTTTGTGTTGCCGTTCCTGTGTGCGTGTGCACGTCCCCGTGTGTGCATGTGCGTGTGTGTGTGTGTGCGCACTTCCACACGTGTGTACATGCGTGCGTGTGTGTGTGTAGAAAACTCTCTTCACCTTGGGTTCTGGCTCTCAGGCCTCCAAGTCGCCATCTCTGTCCAGCAAGCAGCATCATCAGCAGAGCGCGGCGTCCATCCTGGAGTCTCTGTTCCGCTCCTCCGCCCCGGGCATGTCCACCTTCAGAGTGCTGTACAACCTGGAGGTACACCCTCACCTACACCCTCACCTACACCCACACCTACACCCACACCTACACCCACACCCTCACCTACACCCACACCCTCACCTACCCCCTCACCCTCACCTACCCCCTCACCCACACCTACACCCTCACCTACACCTACACCCTCACCTACACCCTCACCTACACCTACCCCCTCACCCACACCCTCACCCACACCCTCACCTACACCTACACCCTCACCTACACCCACACCCACACCTACACCCACACCTACACCCTCACCTACACCCTCACCCTCACCTACACCCTCACCCTCACCTACACCCTCACCTACACCTACACCCTCACCTACACCTACACCCTCACCTACACCTACACCCTCACCTACACCCTCACCTACACCTACACCCTCACCTACACCCTCACCTACACCTACACCCTCACCTACATCCTCACCTACATCCACACCTACACCCACACCCTCACCTACATCCACACCTACACCCTCACCCACACCCTCACCTACATCCACACCTACACCCTCACCTACACCTACACCCTCACCTACACCCTCACCTACACCTACACCCTCACCTACATCCACACCCACACCCTCACCTACACCCTCACCCACACCCTCACCCACACCCTCACCTACATCCACACCTACACCCTCACCTACACCCTCACCTACACCCACACCTACACCCACACCTACACCCACACCTACACCCACACCTACACCCACACCTACACCCACACCCTCACCCACACCCTCACCTACACCCACACCCACACCTACACCCACACCTTCACCCTCACCCACACCTACACCCACACCCTCACCTACATCCACACCTACACCCTCACCTACATCCACACCTACACCCTCACCTACATCCACACCTACACCCACACCCTCACCCACACCCTCACCTACACCCTCACCTACACATACACCCTCACCTACATCCACACCCTCACCTACACCCACACCCTCACCTACATCCACACCCACACCCTCACCCACACCCTCACCCACACCCTCACCTACACCCTCACCTACACCCTCACCTACACCCTCACCTACACCCTCACCCACACCCTCACCTACACCCTCACCCACATCCACACCCACACCCTCACCCACACCCTCACCTACACCCTCACCTACACCCTCACCTACACCCTCACCCACACCCTCACCTACACCCACACCCTCACCTACACCCTCACCTACACCCTCACCCACACCCTCACCTACACCTACACCCTCGTGCTGTGTCAGGATGCCTGAACATGTAATCTTGCTGCCACTTTATAATTCTAAGACAGACACACTAAAGGAACAGATTCCTGTCTCACATGCATCTCCAACTCTGTGGTCTCACAGGTGTTGAGCTCCAAACTGATGCCTACCTCTGATGATGAGATGGCAAAGACCAGCGTAAAGTCCTTCTGTGAGAACTTCCTCAAAGCCGGAGGTCTGAGGTAACGTCTCACTCTGCCTCTTGTACACTCATTCTGCCACTCAGGACCGAATACGAAACACTAAATCAGTCTGTGGTTTGGTGCCACATCTCTTTTGAAGCCGTTCCTGCCAGTGATTGTGTGTGTGTGTGTCTGTGTGCTTGTGTGTGGTCAGTCTGGTAGTTAATGTCATGCAGAGAGACTCTATCCCCTCTGAGGTGGACTACGAGACCAGGCAGGGTGTTTACTCCATCTGCCTACAACTTGCCAGGTATATTTTCAAAATTCTCTCTCCTTTTTCAGTTTTTTCCCCTCAGTAATTGAACTCAAATTGAAGGGTACCTTCGACGTATAATCAAACCGTGAATTCTGTAATGGGGCCCGCGCCTCTGGCTCCTGCAGGTTCCTGCTGGTAGGGCAGACCATGCCGAGTGTCCTGGACGAGGAGCTGAGCAGGGACGGCGTGGACACCCTGTCCTCGCGGCCCTTCCGCAACGCCAGCAGGCAGAGCGGACGCCAGCTCTCGCTCTGCGGGACCCCGGAGAAGTCCTCCTACAGGCAGATGTCCATGTCGGACAGGTCCTCCATCAGGGTGGAGGAGATCATTCCTGCAGCGCGCGTGGCCATCCAGGTGCGTAACCACGCGTGCGCCCACGTGCGCCTCACCGCCTCTTCCCGCGTGTTTCGCGCCGATCGCTGCCAAGAGAATCCTGATTGTCTCACTGAGCGATTATTATTGTCTCCCCACCGTGTTGTTTCTGCTGTTGCCATGGCATCGCCATGGTAATAGACAATGGAGGTTGGGGACTTCACTTCCACTGTGGCCTGTTTCATGCGACTCACCTGGGCTGCCGCTGCCGGTCGATTGGACCTCGTGGGAAGCAGTCAGCCAATCAGAGAGAGCACCAACTCGCTTTTGCCTCTTGGGGTCCGTAACAGGGTCAGCAGCACAGGTGAGAGGTGCAGTCCTGGACACCTCGCATGATTGTGGACGGTAGCTGCCCTCTGGAGGCGGTCTGCACCTGTTGTTATTCATTGAAAGGCCATATGTAGCTGTGTCTCCCTCTATGGGCCACAGGCAGTAACTGCAGCTCCAGCAGTGAGGGAGAGGCCACCACGCTGCAGGCTGGGATTTGTGTGAAGCAGCAGAGTGTGTCGATTAAGGACACAATCATCGCCCGGGAAGCTCTGTCCCTGCTGGTCACCTGTCTGCAGCTCCGCTGCCAGCAGCTCTGTAAGAGAACACACACACACACACACACACACACTAGGTGTATCTAGGTACATTCATATGCAGCAGTGTGGTTTTGAACCCAGTTCCTCTGTCCCCCCACAGCCTCTTTCTATAACCTTCCCTGTGTGAGTGACTTTATCATCGACATCCTGCTGGGATCTCCCAGTGGAGAGGTCAGTGGGGTTATTTTGCTTCCTTCTACCACACATGACATGACGTGTGTGACGGGTTCTAATCGGGCTTTCACGGGCTTCACTGGGCTTCCTGTTTGCTGCCGGGCAGATCCGGCGCGTGGCCTGCGACCAGCTGTACACGCTCAGCCAGAGTGACACGTCCCCCTACCCGGAGGTACAGAAGCCCAACCTCTTCCTGCTCAACGTGGTCCTGACCGCACAGCTCCCTCTCTGGTCCCCCACCAGCATCATGAGGGGCATTAACCAAAGGTTAACCAACCTCTAAACACACACACACACACACACACACACACACACACTACTCTCCTACATATTACTGCTATACAAGACCAACACGAGCATTATGTAGACTACATTCTACTGAAGACCGTATCACTTATCCCAACAGCTGTTAGATATGTTAGTTATGTGATATCCTTGACCACGTTATCACTTTAGCTCTTCTCTAACGTAGACCCTTCCTGCCAGACAGTGACACTGGGACTGACCTGCTGGGTCTTTGTCTCTCCAGGTTGCTCTCGCAGTGCACGGAGTATTTCGACCTGCGGTGCCAGCTCCTGGACGACCTGACCAGTAAGAACACTCTGGCCGCTTGCGTCCAGATTTCTTTCACTCGTCCATTAAGCGATCGTTGGGAATGCGGTATACTGACACATCTCGAAAATATTTAGTTTGAATTCAGGGTGTAGGATAAAGACCTGAGAGGAATTGGATTGTTACAAGAGAGTTTTTGCACATAATAAACCACTCTCCCGTAACACTCATACTAACGCACTCTGCCGGGTAACACTCGTACTAAGGCACTCTCCCAGGTAACACTCGTACTAAGGCACTCTCCCAGGTAACACTCGTACTAAGGCACTCTCCCAGGTAACACTCGTACTAAGGCACTCTCCCTGGTAACACTCGTACTTAGGCACTCTCCCGGGTAACACTCGTACTTAGGCACTCTCCCGGGTAACACTCGTACTAAGGCACTCTCCCGGGTAACACTCGTACTAAGGCACTCTCCCGGGTAACACTCGTACTAACGCACTCTCCCGGGTAACACTCGTACTAACGCACTCTCCCGGGTAACACTCGTACTTAGGCACTCTCCCGGGTAACACTCGTACTAAGGCACTCTCCCGGGTAACACTCGTACTAAGGCACTCTCCCGGGTAACACTCGTACTTAGGCACTCTCCCGGGTAACACTCGTACTAACGCACTCTCCCGGGTAACACTCGTACTAAGGCACTCTCCCGGGTAACACTCGTACTAACACACTCTCCCGTAACCCTCATCGTCATCTCCAGAGCGTTCACTCCAGCCTGTGCCTCAAGTCCAAGCTCTTCTCAGCATACACGGGCGTTTAAGGGCTGTGCGTCTGTTCGCAGGCACGGAGATGGAGCAGCTGAAGCTCAGTCCGGCCGCCATGCTGGAGGACGAGATCAGCTGGCTGGACAACTTTGAGCCCACGTGGACCAGCGAGCTCGAGACCAGCGAGGCCGACAACATCCTGCAGGCGGGTCACCTGCGCCTCATTAAGACGCTGCTCTCCCTCTGCGGCAGTGAAAAGGAGCAGTTCGGTCAGTCATGCACACACACACACACACACACACACACACACGCTAATATAAGTTGCGCTCTCTCTCAAATACACACCTCGTTCACATGCGTACACACACAGCCACCGATGCGTGCACACGCGGTCGCTCATGCGTTCGGCCTGACAGATGTCTCTAATCATCAGCGTGTTACCCGTGACTTTGACTGCACACGGCTTCTTATGGGTCCATGTTTGTTTGTTTGTCTTCCCAGGCCCCTCCCTCATCCAGCAACTGCTGGACGACTTCCTGTTTCGGGCGTCACGCATTATCCTCAACAGCAACAACCCCTCCATCACTACGGCTCCTCTGCACGACTTCCACCCAAAGTGAGTCACCTCTAGTTGGTCAGAAGGTGCACATCATCTCCTTTTTTGACAAGCCAGGCCTGGGAAACGTAACCAGATTTTCCCACGAATTTAGAAGACCCCTATATATTCACTCTCACCACCACACACAGCTCCGCGAGGTACGACGTACGTGCTAATTCACACACACACACTCCGTCTGTCAGGTGCAGCACTGTGAGCAGTCGCTTGGCAGCGTATGAGGTGCTGGTGATGTTGGCGGACAGCTCCCTCACCAACCTGCAGCTCATCACCCGCGAGCTGCTGTCCCTACACCACCAGGCCGACCCCTCCCTCACCAAGGAGTTCGACGTGAGTTCACCTGCACTGCCAGCACGTCTAATGAGGCGGCAATACTTGTATTATAGATATATATTTAGACTGAGCTACATTATCTCGTGTGTGTGTGTGTGTGTGTGTGTGTGTGTGTGTGTGTGTGTGTGTGTGTGTGTGTGTGTGTGTGTGTGTGTGTGTGTGTGTGTGTGTGTGTGTGTGTGTGTGTGTCCTCAGTTCCTCCCCCCAGTGGACAGTCGCTCTGTGTCTGGGTTCGTGGGGCTGAAGAACGGAGGGGCTACCTGCTACATGAACGCCGTCTTCCAGCAACTCTACATGCAGCCTGGCCTGCCTGAGGTGTGTGTGCGCACACAGGCGTATTGCGGCCAGCACGTATGCTGCTGCAGTAGACTACCTGCAGATTCTACTGTTTCACTGATTTCATTTACTCCATCCATGAAGATATCTCAAAGTTAAAATTGCTTTATTTTCACTTTGCTTGATTTTAAACTGAATTTTAGATAGATGTGAACACCATTGTTTGTTGATTATGTAGTTATCTTGTTGGGTCTTCATAGCCAGAAGATGGCGCTAGATACCACAGGTTTTCATGCCCATGTTAAAGAGAAAAGCGCTGTACAGTGTATGCTGCTCCTATGAATAAAACAGGGTGTTTGTTATTGGGCAGTTTTTAATGGTCAGTCCTGCAGGTTTATTCCATGTTAAAGGCACGTATCTGAAAGGGTTTCTTCATGCATGCGTCAGGCCATCCTGTCAATAGAAGACGACACTGAGAACCCGGAGGAGAGTGTGTTCTGCCAGGTCCAGTCGCTGTTCGGACACCTGATGGAGAGCAAGCTGCAGTACTACGTCCCCGAGAACTTCTGGAAGGTTCCGCATCCTCCCCCTTACGATTCACGCTGAGCTGCATGTGCTCACAGGAGAAACAGGCTCATGAGGCATAAAAACAGAACTGACGTATAGCCTGGTGTGTGTGCAGATCTTTAAGATGTGGAATAAGGAGCTGTATGTACGAGAACAGCAGGATGCGTACGAGTTCTTCACTAGTCTGGTGGACCAGTTAGATGAGCATCTGAAGGTATTGCACACACACTCACACACACCATCCATGCTGAAGTGTGTAAGCCTGTTTTTGAGCAGCATATGCTGATGCCATTGGCTTAAAAGTCTCAGTGTGTTGATGCGCTGCTTGTTTTCAAATCTTTCACAGTCATCGTGAACTTGTTTCCATTGGGCCTTATCAGTCTCTGGAAAAACATCCCGTACTCACCCATACATGTGTTAACAGGGGCCGTGCTTGGGGTTTTGGTACAAGGTTATACCATAAAATGTGTTTGTCTTTGATTCAGAAAATTGGGAGGGAACAGATCTTCAAGAATACATTCCAGGGCATTTTCTCAGACCAGAAGATATGCAAAGACTGCCCCCACAGGTCAGTAATGCCTCCTACAAGAACAGGAGTCTTCCCTTAAACTACACCGTAACATCTGGAACAGGAGTCTTCCCTTAATCTACACAGTAACATCTAGAACAGGAGTATTCCCTTAAACTACACAGTAACATCTAGAGCAGGAGTCTTACCTTAATCTACACAGTAACATCTAGAATAGGAGTATTCCCTTAAACTACACAGTAACATCTAGAGCAGGAGTCTTACCTTAATCTACACAGTAACATCTAGAACATGAGTCTTCCCTTAATCTACACAGTAACATCTAGAATAGGAGTCTTCCCTTAATCTACACAGTAACATCTAGAGCAGGAGTCTTCCCTTAAACTACACAGTAACATCTAGAACAGGAGTCTTCCCTTAATCTACACAGTAACATCTAGAACAGGAGTCTTCCCTTAATCTACACAGTAACATCTAGAACAGGAGTCTTCCCTTAATCTACACAGTAACATCTAGAACAGGAGTCTTCCCTTAATCTACACAGAAACATCTAGAACAGGAGTCTTCCCTTAATCTACACACTAACATCTAGAGCAGGAGTCTTCCCTTAAACTACACAGTAATATCTGGAACAGGAGTCTTCCCTTAATCTACACAGTAACATCTAGAATAGGAGTCTTCCCTTAATCTACACAGTAACATCTAGAGCAGGAGTCTTCCCTTAAACTACACAGTAACATCTAGAACAGGAGTCTTCCCTTAATCTACACAGTAACATCTAGAATAGGAGTCTTCCCTTAATCTACACAGTAACATCTAGAACAGGAGTCTTCCCTTAATCTACACAGTAACATCTAGAATAGGAGTCTTCCCTTAATCTACACAGTAACATCTAGAACAGGAGTCTTCCCTTAATCTACACAGTAACATCTAGAATAGGAGTCTTCCCTTAATCTACACAGTAACATCTAGAACAGGAGTCTTCCCTTAAACTACACAGTAACATCTAGAACAGGAGTCTTCCCTTAAACTACACAGTAACATCTAGAACAGGAGTCTTCCCTTAATCTACACAGTAACATCTAGAATAGGAGTCTTCCCTTAATCTACACAGTAACATCTAGAGCAGGAGTCTTCCCTTAAATTACACAGTAACATCTAGAACAGGAGTCTTCCCTTAAACTACACAGTAACATCTAGAACTGGAGTCTTCCCTTAAACTACACACTAACATCTAGAACAGGAGTCTTCCCTTAAACTACACAGTAACATCTGGAACAGGAGTCTTCCCTTAAACTACACAGTAACATCTGGAACAGGAGTCTTCCCTTAATCTACACAGTAACATCTAGAACAGGAGTCTTCCCTTAAACTACACAGTAACATCTAGAGCAGGAGTCTTCCCTTAAACTACACAGTAACATCTAGAACAGGAGTCTTCCCTTAATCTACACAGTAATATCTAGAGCAGGAGTCTTACCTTAATCTACACAGTAACATCTAGAACAGGAGTCTTCCCTTAAACTACACAGTAACATCTAGAACAGGAGTCTTCCCTTAAACTACACACTAACATCTAGAGCAGGAGTCTTCCCTTAATCTACACAGTAACATCTAGAATAGGAGTCTTCCCTTAATCTACACAGTAACATCTAGAACAGGAGTCTTCCCTTAATCTACACAGTAACATCTAGAATAGGAGTATTCCCTTAATCTACACAGTAACATCTAGAACAGGAGTCTTCCCTTAAACTACACAGTAACATCTAGAACAGGAGTCTTCCCTTAAACTACACAGTAACATCTAGAACAGGAGTCTTCCCTTAAACTACATACTAACATCTAGAACAGGAGTCTTCCCTTAATCTACACAGTAACATCTAGAACAGGAGTCTTCCCTTAATCTACACAGTAACATCTAGAACATGAGTCTTCCCTTAAACTACACAGTAACATCTAGAACAGGAGTCTTCCCTTAAACTACACAGTAACATCTAGAACAGGAGTCTTCCCTTAAACTACACAGTAACATCTAGAACAGGAGTCTTCCCTTAAACTACACAGTAACATCTAGAACAGGAGTCTTCCCTTAAACTACACAGTAACATCTAGAACAGGAGTCTTCCCTTAAACTACACAGTAACATCTAGAACAGGAGTCTTCCCTTAAACTACACACTAACATCTAGAACAGGAGTCTTCCCTTAATCTACACAGTAACATCTAGAACAGGAGTCTTCCCTTAATCTACACAGTAACATCTAGAGCAGGAGTCTTCCCTTAAACTACACAGTAACATCTAGAACAGGAGTCTTCCCTTAATCTACACAGTAATATCTAGAGCAGGAGTCTTACCTTAATCTACACAGTAACATCTAGAACAGGAGTCTTCCCTTAAACTACACAGTAACATCTAGAACAGGAGTCTTCCCTTAAACTACACACTAACATCTAGAGCAGGAGTCTTCCCTTAAACTACACAGTAACATCTAGAGCAGGAGTCTTCCCTTAAACTACACACTAACATCTAGAGCAGGAGTCTTCCCTTAAACTACACAGTAACATCTAGAACAGGAGTCTTTCCTTAAACTATACAGTAATATCTAGAGCAGGAGTCTCCCCATAAACTACACAGTAACATCTAGAGCAGGAGTCTTCCCTTAAACTTCACAGTAACATCTAGAGCAGGAGTCTTCCCTTAAACTACACAGTAACATCTAGAGCAGGAGTCTTCCCTTAAACTACACAGTAACATCTAGAGCCTTAAACTATGTATTCATCTCTAGCAGAGCAGTATCCTCACGTTTAAACTTTCCTAAAACTGCTGTAAATTTTAAGCACTCATAAACAGTTCATCATTTGTAGTTTAATTACCAATCTTTTCTGTCCCTGATCTTTTATTTTGGTCTTTTTATTGTGAGTGCATAAAGTGTCGTTATCTTGCTTTATTGCAGGTATGAACGAGAAGAGACCTTCATGGCCCTGAACCTGGGGGTGACCTCGTGTCAGAGTCTGGAGATTTCCCTGGATCAGTTTGTCCGAGGCGAAGTTCTGGAGGGCAGCAATGCTTACTACTGTGAGAAGTGCAAAGAAAAGGTCTGTGTGTTCTGCGCACATTGTACTACATGCATGTGCTATAGGGCTCCATGAATGAAACTGGCCTTAGTCTGTGTGCTTTTATAATGTCCAGGTGTTTCTTCTCCGACTGTGGAACACCTTTGTGTATGTGAATGATTTGTGGAGGGTCTCCTTTGTGCTGTGGGGGTCCTGGTGTCCTGACTGCTGTGTGCTGGTGTTGATGGTGTGTGTGTGTGTGGTGCGTGTTGTACAGAGGACCACGGTGAAGCGCACCTGTATCAAATCTCTGCCCAGCGTGCTGGTCATCCACCTGATGCGTTTCGGCTTCGACTGGGAGAGTGGTCGCTCCATCAAGTACGACGAGCAGATACGGGTAAGGCACTCCGGTTCGGGACCTCCCTGAAGAGCCCTGCCAGTGTTGCGGGACATTTGGCAGCGTCCCCGTGTTCCCGCTGCTGTGCTCAGAGCCGTGTTAGAGTTTGGCTTCCCTCCCGCCAGTTCCCCTGGGTGTTGAACATGGAGCCGTACACGGTGTCGGGCATGGCCCGCCAGGACTCCAGCACCGACCACGGCGAGAACGGCCGGGGGGCGGAGCCGGGGGCGGGGGGGTCGCCCCGTAAGAAGGTCACCATCTCGGAGAACTACGAACTGGTGGGAGTGGTGGTGCATAGTGGCCAGGCTCACGCAGGCCACTACTACTCCTTCATCAAAGACCGCAGGTCAGTGTGTGTGTGTGTGTGTGTGTGTGGGTGTGTATGAGACTTCCTAATACTCCATATACTTTAGGATTATTACTCATATGTACCAAATGCCTTTAGTATGCTGACAACCACATTTTAACCAGCCAAATTTTTTTCTGGCCTCTAAAGCTGCTTGTGTGGGGGGGAGGGTGTGTGGATGAGGGTGTGTCAGGGCGGTATAGTTGCTGTGTGGGGGGGGTGTGGGTGTGTTAGGGCGGTATAGTTGCTGGGGGGGGGGGGGGATGTGGGTGTGTTAGGGCGGTATAGTGGGGGGGGGGCTGTGACTGTGTTTTGACCCAGTGCCTTTTCAATAGCACCTCTCACATGCTCTGAGAGCTTAAACGGGTCCAGATGCCTGGCACCGCTGCACCTTTGCAAACTGGAGCAGCCGTCTGGGGAATGTAGGAATGTACTGACAGGAACTCCAGCTAAGCAGGCCTGTCCACTCCTCTCTCACGCTCCCGTCTAGGGGCAGCTGGCGTGGCCGGTGGTACAAGTTCAACGATAACGTCGTGGAGGAGTTCGACATGAACGACGAGACTCTCGAGTACGAGTGTTTCGGCGGAGAGTACAGACCCAAAGTCTATGATCAGTGTAGGTCTCACTCGTTTCTCTTGCCTCTCCCCTTTTCTGTTCTCCATCTCGTCACTTCTGACCAGTCTCTGATAAGAGCCTGTCCAAGTTCTAGGGGTGTGGATACAAATAACATCGTGCAAATCAAACGTATAGTAAGCACCGTTTCCCTGCAGCGAACCCGTACCCGGACATGCGGAGACGCTACTGGAACGCCTACATGCTCTTCTACCAGAGGATCAGTGACCAGAACTCCCCGGTTCTGCCCAAGAAGAGTCGTGTGAGTGTGATGAGGCAAGAAGCAGAGGACCTGTCCCTGTGAGTCATAAGCCCCGCCCCCTCCTCCCTTTGACCTTCTCTTGCCCTGTCCTTCTCTCCTTGATGTCCCTCACACCTCTGGTTCTCAGGTCGGCACCTTCCTCCCCCGAGATCTCCCCCCAGTCGTCTCCCAGACCTCCCAGGGCCAACAACGACCGCCTCACCCTGCTCACCCGCCTGGTCCGGAAGGGGGAGAAGAAAGGGCTGTTTGTGGAGAAGATGCCCGCCCGCATCTACCAGGTCAGGCTCCAGTGGACACTGGTCTGGGATCAGGCCCAATGCCGCATAATAACATCACACAACAATAATAGTAACAAGAAACATATTAATTTTAATAATAATCATCAAATGGTCAAATTCGTTATGACCAGATGGGCAGCATTTTGTTCGTTACTGTTATTGTGAATGCGGTGGGTTCTGTAAGCGTGCCTGGCCCACATCAGACGGTGTGGGTTCACGTTGTGCTGGTTTGGTTTGTAGATGGTGAGGGATGAGAACCTGAGGTTCATGAAGAACAGAGACGTCTACAACAGCGACTACTTTACCTTCACGCTGTCGCTGGCATCCGTCAACGCGGTGAGACCCCACCGCCCGTTTCTGCCCCCAGATCTCCGCCCCTAAATGCCCCGTGGGGAACTGAGCCCGCTTGTTTGTCCACCACATGCAGACCAAGCTGAAGCATCCGTGCTACCAGGCCATGGCCAGGACCAGCCTGGAGCTGGCAGTCCAGTTCCTCTTCCACACCTACCTGCGGACCAAGAAGAAGCTCAGGTAGGAGAGACCAGCAGAGGGCAGCAGAGAGCAGGCGCTGGAGCAACGAATGATCAGGTCATGACCTCCAGCCTCACTCTCGCACTCTTCCCCCCCCCCCCCCCCCCACCACAGAGTGGACACGGAGGAATGGATCGCAACAGTGGAGATGTTGTTGTCTAAGAGCAGTGAGGCGTGTCAGTGGATGGTCCAGTATCTGGTGGGTCCCGAGGGCAGAGAAATCATCAAGTGAGTTTGGAACCGGTTAGGGCACACACACTTACCTGCACACACACACTTACCTGCACACACTGGCCACACAAACGGATCCGTCATGATCTATGAAGGGTGCCAATGCCAAAGATACTCGGGCCCATGCAGACACGTGCACTGTGTAGGACTCCGGTCCCCCACCAAGGCCTGCATGCTTGTGGAGGTCTCAACACTAAATGGCCTTTTTTGTTTTTTTGCAATCTGATTGGCTAGGAGATCATGTGAACGAGGTCACATGGTCTCCCTAGCGATGGAATGTAAACCTCTGGTGGCGTAGATGTTCTGGGTGGGACGTGAGGGAGGCGTGTGGTGGAGTAGCGGGGGTGTTGCAGGGGCCGCCTTGAGGATTGGCTGGTTTGAGTGAAAGTGGGCGTGGCCTCGTATCACGCCACGGCATCGTCAAGGCCAGAGAATGTGCTGGCGTGCGAATGATCACAACACTTACCACTTCCGAACTCATCCAAAATACAGAGCTGATTTTCCACTCGAGAGGAGTGTGTGTGTGTGAGAGTGTGTGTGTGTGTGTGAGAGTGTGTGTGTGTGTGTGAGAGTGTGTGTGTGTGTGTGAGAGTGTGTGTGTACGCCTGCACCACATGTTTGTCAGATCGAACTGCTAGACCAGAACCAGAAGCGTTTGGATCTGTGGCATCATGAATGTTCATGTCATGTGGACCACAGATTGCTTCCTTTCAGAACTGTGTTCATTTGGCCTACATACTGCAACACTGTTCCAGCAAGTGTGTCCACTGTATATAGGGTGGCATTATATAAACAAATACACAATATGACCTAATTATGAATTATCATCACAGTGGTTATGTTCATCTTATCGATTCTTTGTCTGCATCTCTGTCCATCTGTGTGTGTGTGTGTGTGTGTGTGTGTGTGTGTGTGTGTGTGTGTGTGTGTGTGTGTGTGTAGGAACTGTCTGCTGGAGTGTAGTGTGCGGGAGGTGCGTGTGGTGGTGGCGTCGGTTCTGGAGAAGACCCTGGAGAGTGCGCTGTCCTTCCAGGCGCCCTCACTGGACCGGCTCCTGGACATGCTCCTGTCCCTGCTGGACAAGGACGTCCCGGAGAACTGCAAGAACTGCTCACAGTACTTCAGCCTGTTCAGCAACTTCACCCAGAGGGTGAGGGACAGGGATGGCTGGAGACAGACGGGGAGATGGACAGGACAAGACAGGGACGGGTGGAGACAGACGGGGAGATGGACAGGACAAGACAGGGACGGGTGGAGACAGACGGGGAGATGGACAGGACAAGACAGGGACGGGTGGAGATAGACGGGGAGATGGACAGGACAAGACAGGGACGGGTGGAGATAGACGGGGAGATGGACAGGACAAGACAGGGATGGGTGGAGACAGACGGGGAGATGGACAGGACAAGACAGGGACGGGTGGAGACAGACGGGGAGATGGACAGGACAAGACAGGGATGGGTGGAGACAGACGGGGAGATGGACAGGACAAGACAGGGACGGGTGGAGACAGACGGGGAGATGGACAGGACAAGACAGGGATGGGGAGAGAACTGAACTGAAACAGGGTCAAAAGCACTATTGCAAAATCTGCATAGCATTTTCTATTATGTGTTAGGAGGTGTATTTCTGCATTTACCTGAGTGTGTGTGTGTGTGTGTGTGTGTGTGTGTGTGTGTGTGTGTGTGTGTGTGTGTGTGTGTGTGTGTACACATGCATGTCTGTTTCAGGGATTGGGGCCTTGCCAGTTGTTGCTAAAACATTCTGCTTATCGGAGGATGCTCATCTTTCTGTTGGGGCCCAACCGACAGAACAATCAGGTATGATGGAACAAACCCCGTCACCTCTCAGATCAGATGGTGGCCTCCTGCACCTCTCAGATCAGATGGTGGCCTCCTGCACCTCTCAGATCAGATGGTGGCCTCCTGCACCTCTCAGATCAGATGGTGGCCTCCTGCACCTCTCAGATCAGATGGTGGCCTCCTGCACCTCTCAGATCAGATGGTGGCCTCCTGCACCTCTCAGATCAGATGGTGGCCTCCTGCACCTCTCAGATCAGATGGTGGCCTCCTGCACCTCTCAGATCAGATGGTGGCCTCCTGCACCTCTCAGATCAGATGGTGACCTCCTGCACCTCTCAGATCAGATGGTGGCCTCCTGCACCTCTCAGATCAGATGGTGGCCTCCTGCACCTCTCAGATCAGATGGTGGCCTCCTGCACCTCTCAGATCAGATGGTGACCTCCTGCACCTCTCAGATCAGATGGTGACCTCCTGCACCTCTCAGATCAGATGGTGGCCTCCTGCACCTCTCAGATCAGATGGTGGCCTCCTGCACCTCTCAGATCAGATGGTGGCCTCCTGCACCTCTCAGATCAGATGGTGGCCTCCTGCACCTCTCAGATCAGATGGTGACCTCCTGCACCTCTCAGATCAGATGGTGGCCTCCTGCACCTCTCAGATCAGATGGTGGCCTCCTGCACCTCTCAGATCAGATGGTGGCCTCCTGCACCTCTCAGATCAGATGGTGGCCTCCTGCACCTCTCAGATCAGATGGTGGCCTCCTGCACCTCTCAGATCAAGTCCTGTTGGAAACAGACACCCTGCCCTGGTAGTAACTGGGGGGGTTGGTGTAGGCCGTGCTGTGAAGTCTTAAGCTTCTTCAGGTGTTTTGCAGCTGTATTCCCGTATTTCACACGGGCCCCTTTAACTCCTGCGATAGTGGCAGTGCCTTGTTCCTGAGATTAAAGGAGGGGTTTATTTGTCCAAACCACCCCACCCCCTTTCAGAACCGCCGCTGGAATTCTGCTCAGGCTCGTGAGTTCCTCCACCTGCACAACACGCTGGCTCTGGTGGTACTGCACACAGATCTCACGTCTCAGAGGACAGAGGGTGAGGGTGAGTGTGTGTGTGTGTGTGTGTGTGTGTGTGTGTGTGTGTGTTTTGTGTGTGTGTGTACATACACACATGTATTCATACATATATGCATAAACTTCTCAAAATATCCAGTTATGGTAGAAGTGACTTCCTGGGTGCTCCCAGGATTCCTTAATCAGTTGCACTGACTGTGTTCCATGTTCTCCTGTGGTCCATGTTCTCCTGTGGACCTGCAGCTCCTGGTGCCTTCAGACACAGGTCCTCTGGCCTCGTGTCCTCCTCCACTCTCCTATCACTCCACCCTGACATCCACACACTGCTCTTCAAACCTGAGGGACAGCCGTACCTGATGGAGGTAAACACATACACACGGACACACACACCCCAGTTTACTTAAAAAGAAGCCCACGGTGAAAGCCCGTGCTGAGAGGCAGACCCCAGTGAGCTCCTGCGTGTTCTGACCCGGCGCTGTCTCCTGCAGGTCATGTTTGCCATGCGAGAGCTCTCCGGCCCTCTGCCCTTCCTCATAGAGATGGTGACCTACTGCAGCTTCTGCAACGAGCCCTTCTCCCTCTCCGTGCTGCACCTGCTCAAGGTCAGACCTTCCTGTAGCTCCACCTGCAACACGGCCGCCCACACACTGCAGCACGCCCACACACGCCAGCCGCCCACACACTGCAGCACGCCCACACACACCAGCCGCCCACATGTGACACTTCTGTGTCCGTCGTGCTTTCTCCATTGGTTTCGAGCATCCTTCAAAGCAGCGATGGTGGTAACGTGTGTGTGTGTGGGGTGTGTGTTGGGTCTGTGTGCCTTCTAGAATCAGCTGGAGACGGCTCCACCTCACGAGCTGAAGAACGTCTTCCAGATGCTTCTGGAGATTCTGGTGAGTAGAGGAAACTGGTTCTTTCAAGCTACGTCTCGTCATCGTGTCTACTGAATATTTATTTCTTCTGGTCCTCCCTTGATCTTCCAGATGGTAGAAGACCCTCTGCAGTCCCAAAGATTGAAATATGCATTTGAGTCTGAGAAGGGGCTTCTGGGTATGTTTCCATTCCTCCTTCTGCCACAGGGCACAGAGGACGCAACACCTCGCAGTAACACGAGCATCCTGCTCATTAGTAACACAAGCATCCTGCTCATGATTTCATGTGGAAAATGCTCCAGTGTTGCATGGCCATTAAGTCCCTCCCTCGCTCTCTCTCCATCTCTCCCTCTCTCTCTCTCCATCTCTCCCTCTATCTCCAGCTCTGATGCATCAGAGCAACAACGTGGACAGCAGTCGTTGCTATCAGTGCGTGAAGTTCCTGGTGACCCTGGCTCAGAAGTGAGTGACCTCTGGCGCCCTGGCGCGTGCTCTCGGGGTGCAGACGTGCGGCCCCAGCAGGAGGAGGGCGTGGGGACAGGTGCAGGTTAACGGGGGCTCTCGCTGTGTCTGCGTTTGACAGGTGCGCTCCGGCCAAGGACTACTTCAAAGAGCTGTCTGGTCACTGGAGCTGGGCCGTGCAGTGGCTACAGAAGAAGGCAAGACGAGCCCAGTCGGGCCTCCGGGCCTCCGTACACTCGTCTGCTCAGGCTGTTGAACGTTGCTGGAGGTTGTAGATGTAGACAGGAGGTTGAGGTTTGAGGGTTTCACTTGTGTGTGATTTCTGCTCCCTCAGATGTCCGAGCACTACTGGACACCTCAGAGTAACGTGTCCAACGAGACGTCCACGGCGAAGACCTTCCAGCGCACCATCTCCGCACAGGTACGCTCGCCTCCTACGGCCACAACCGAAAGGTCACGCAGGTCATGGCTCACACAGGGTCTGGGGTTAGAGGTCACACTTGACTGTGTGTGTGTGTGTGTGTGTGTGTGTGTGTGTGTGTGTGTGTGTGTGTGTGTGTGTGTGTGTGTGTGTGTGTGTGTGTGTGTGTGTGTGTGTGTGTGTGTGTGTGTGTGTGTGTGTGTGTGTAGGACACACTGGCCTATGCCACAGCGCTGCTGAATGAGAAGGACCAATCCGGGAGCAGTAATGGCTCTGACGGCAGCCCAGCCAATGACAACTCTGACCGTAGTCTCCGACAGGTACGAGGCTCCTCAGCCCTGCCGCCTCCCAGAACCAGCGTTTCAAACCTTCTGTACCAGTTCACCACATCACCAGTACTGTGGGCTGGACTCGTGGTCCCACCCAATCTACACCTCCGTATTATAACAACCTCTTTATTTTATGTTCTTTTCCTCAGGGCTCTGAGTCTCCTATGATGTTGGGCGACTCTAAAAGTGATTTAGAGGACGTTGACCCCTAACTGCATCTAGGGTACTTTTTTACACAAGGAAAAAAAAAAGAAAAAACAAGAAAAAAGATTTCCCTCCAATGGAGAGACATTGTGGCTCCAAGCAGCCAATCGAAATACTGCATTTGACCTCATGGGCAGGAAACTGATTGCCAGGAAACGAGAGGCAGCAACCTACCCAATCAGAACATTTCTCTTTAGGTTGCCCTGGTAATAGCGCAGTTGGAAACAAGAGCTCACTTATTTATGGCGATGAGAGCGAAGACCAAGCTGGACGAGACCAGCGCTCAACTCTTGCTGGATATCGTCACATGACCGAGGAAGAAGGAGTTGAGTGGATGGTGGAGGCGGACATGTTTGTTTTCTTTCATTCGTCACACAAGGCGCTGATTCTGGAAGGGGTGGGGGGGGTTTTAAAAAAAGAAAGAAAGAGAAGCGCTGTTCTGTGGGTATGTGCTGATAATGAGAGAGATGCTATTCATGAAAACTTAAAAGCTGTGTTCCATAGATGTAATTTCAAATGTAAAATAATATTTTTAAGAATCCTATAATTTTTTTCCTTCCTCACATATTTTTGTTTGACGTGCCTCATAATCAACCCTAAGAGGAACTTGCAAGCCTTGGCTGCTTAAACAATGAGCCTTCACACTCTCTCTCTCTCTCTCTCTCTCTCTCTCTCTCTCTGTCTCTGTCTCTCTCTCTCCGTCTCTCTCTCTCCGTCTCTCTGTCTCGCTCTCTCTCTCTCGCTCTCTCTCTCTCTCTCTGTCTTCTGCTGGTATTTTTTTAAATGCACTTTATATATGAATTCAGTTTTGCAGAGAGCATGTGCCATTATGACAAGTCCCCTGACACTGAGGCGATTGGTCAGGAGGCTGTTTTGCTGTGTCTGCCGTTCATTCATTGGTCGCGACGCTGCAGGGAGGAGCATGAGGGGCGTCGCCCTGCACGCTCCGTTGCCCCGAGTCACCGCGCCATAGCCCCTCCTATCCTCAGCCGCCCCGCAGCCCTGGCCACCGCTGCCGTATCCATGGCGATTGCCGCGGCTCCCATGATATGAGCCGTCCTGCAAGACGTCCTTGAGCTGAAGGGGTTGATTCATATAAGTAAATGGAGTGCTGTGTTGATTGGTTGAGGTTATTTTTATATATATACAACAACCCTAGTCCTTCCGTGTGGACCGAAAGATCCTACGTGATCTTACAAGGGAAAGGGGCAAGAAAGCGGGCTCTGGCCGGCGGGCTCTGGCCGTCCTCGTCGGTTTCTCTACCGTTGGGATCGCCAGCCCGACTCGTGACGTCTTCGACTCCCAGAACTCTGTCTGGGTTTTTAGTTACCGTGCATCTGGAGACGGCAGGCGCACTCACCCAGTCATTCAGTACACGCACACACACACTCACACACACACACATGCGTGCCCGTGCAAACACGCATATGCAAACACACACGCCAGCTCCAGATCTTCAAAGCCGTGTCTTGGACGTAAGTGTGTGTCTGCTGAGGGACTGTGAGGGAGTCGGATGTAGTCGTACCACACAGCCCACCTCATGTGGGGGGTTTTTGAGCTTTAACACTGATGCTTGTTCAGGGTTTATTTTGCCAACAGGATGTTTTTATGTTTTGCTTGTATTGCACTTTCGTCTGCCTTATAGTATACACACACACACACACACACTGCACAGCATGGATCATGGAGGTTGGGGGGGGGGCTACTGAAGGGTGCAGAGGGGAGACACTTCATCCTGGATCTGTGAAGTCTGCAGGTGCCCGTAGCCCAACCCCCCCCCCCCCCCCCCCCACTCCAGATGATCCGCTTGTGTGATTTTCAATACGATGTCTGAGCACACACACACACACATACACACTCACTCACACATACACACACACACACAGATGGCACTGCTGCGCTTATCAAGTGCCAGAGGGAGGAGTGTACTACAGGAGCTCTGGTGCCAAGGTGGACATGGTGCTCTATTTGACCCCTGCCCCATTTTGTTGGCTGGGGTCTTTGACTCTTGGCTGTATTTCACGGAGTCTCTTTGCCCTTTTCTCTCTCCCTCCCTCCCTTCCTCTATATGCCAGAGCAGAGAGGAGGCAGGAAGTCTCTCCTCGTTTTCTAGTTAGACCCGAGCGTTCAGCTTCCTTCACACGATGTTTACAGTAGGACCTCGTCGCCGCGGACAGCTGCAGGAATCCGCTGGACACCAACACGGTGGAGGCTTCCTGTGTTCAGCAAACGTTTCCGCTTAGCACCAAGTAGAGCAGTAGATCTTATGAAAGTTCCATAGCAGTTGCCTTCATCATGTACCTCAGTGTCACCTGACCACCCCAGTCTGTGCTAAAGCATCATGGTTACTGTGCTTTCTATGGCTTATGCATGTATGTCAATGAATGTGAGAGCTTGAAATTTATCAGATTTTTTTTCTTTTGCTTTGGGGGCTTGTGTGTGTGTGTATGTAAAGGTTTTCACGGACTAGAATAACCAATAATCTACAGGTCTTTGTGCCCACAATGCTGTTTTAGTATCTCATTCTGCTTCTCAACAATCAAAAACCTGCAACCACCCACCGTAGCTGCAGGATTCACAGCTAAGGCTGCAGGAAGGTGGACAGAGTGGTATTCAAGACGTTTGCCTGCTGACATCCACATTGCTGTTTGGCACTGTCCCGTAATCGCGCCTCCCCTCGGACCCGAGCTCCGCACGGCTCGGGAGGGAGGCGGGGCTTCGTGAGGGCAGACGTCGCCGTGACCACACCTTCACCCGAGGCACGTTCCACACGCGGGCGCACGCAAACCTCACGCCGCCCTCCTGCGCCCGTCACACGTACGCGTCACCTCTGCTGTCGGATGGACGATCCGGTTTCGCCACAGAAATTATTTTTTTCCTCTTCCCCTTCTTTCTACCGGGGAAGACGGAACCCAGACAGGACACCGAGTTCTTGAAGAAACGTTCCTACTCGGGGGAGGGCAGGCAGGGCAGGCGAGATGTGAAGATCCGTGCTCCTCACTCCCCTTCTGCTGATGTAGCCAGGCCCATGGTTAGAGCGTTTTTAAAGAGTGGGGTGTCACGCTGCATAGAGGGGTTCAGTAGTGGGACGGGCACCTCTGCTGAGGGGCTGCACTCGGCCCCAGTTAAAGACATGCATGCTGAAACCACATTTTAATTTGTAAGTCAGTTTGATTATGGGCACTATTTGATATAAAAAATAAATAAAACAGGAATGCACAAGCTTTTATAAATTGTGTGACTCGTGTCTCTGTTCTAAATGTCTGTGTGTAAAACAGAAGATTCTCATTTTTAAGCCAATTCCTTATATTTAGAAAAAAAGGAAACAACAAAGTATACACACACTTACAGAAGGCTACACATTCAGGACATGCACAAATAATTGCACTTTTACAAAGGAACATGACGATTGATCAAAAATCTTGAACACCTGGGCACAGGAAGACTATCTTTGGGCACAGTACAAAAGACTGAACAGGTTTACATGTAACAGGCCTGATGCATCATGGAGTGACTTTCAGGTTAATGCTTAAATGAAATAATGCACAGAGCATTTACTCATTACAAGGCTGCGAATTTAGTAATCAACAGAAAACGCTCAACTGTTTCTCATCAACACTAAATGTAGTATTAATATGGACTGGGTAAATTGAAAAAAGCCCCTGCATTGAACACTACCGCCCCAATAGTGTTCTAGAGGATGGCACCATGGAGTGTTTATCACCATCACTTCCTCCACCTTAACTCCTCCAACCAGCTGAATACCCCCTTCTCCCCCTTTCACAAAAGCAACCCGGTACAGTGCGGCGGACCAGAACCATTACTCCACATGCAGCTCTCCCTCCAGGGGGGAGCCAGAGCGGCCGCTACGCCCAGGGCCCGCGGGGAGGACAGGTGGTGAGTAAACGGGCCGTGCGGAGTGGTTCTGTACTGGCTGGCTGGCGTGCTGCGGGGGAGGGGGGTGCCTGCAGCAGATGGCTACGACTCCCACCCCCGTCTCTCCCCTGGTAGGCCGCACCAGACAGGTGTTGCCTCGGGCGTAGGCGCTCTGGGGGGCGGAGCTGGGAGACACGCCCCTACACCCCGTCAGCGTCCAGGAGTCCCCGCATGACACCTCCACCTAAGATGGAAGAAGGACCAGGGCAAGGGTCACCGTCATGGAAACACTGATGAAAACATGCACGTTTTTTACTTCATCAGTGGGCACGTAGAAGTCTCTGATCAAGCTGATCCATATGAATGTTCCCGGTTTTGAACTGGCCTGCTCCATGAAGCCAGAGGGTTGGTGCTCATCCACCCGGCACTCCAGACCGGGGGCGTGACAGCAGGAGGCATGAGACGTCGCTCCGCTTCTGGCAGGACACGCCTTACTGTTGCCATGGAGAGGTCGGGTGGAGTCAGCCACGCCTCCAGATCCAAAGTAGGAACTGCAGCCTGCAGGGAGAAATGACATCTGTTACACAGTGTGTGAGCACACACACACACACACACACCTTCTCCAGTGGAGCTGATGATGCTGTGTGAATGTGTTAGGAGCCCAGCCGGTCTTACCCGTGAGCTGATGCTGAGGTGAGGGGCACCTGGCCTCCGTGCCCACGTTGGGGCTGCCACTGGGCCAACACTGCCCCCGCGCGCCCGTGCAGCACCGGGCCACGGCATACACGCCCCGGCCCCTGGCACCGTTATGGGCCACACACTCCTTCTGGTCGTCCCGCACCTGACGACGCACAACACCAGTCAGAGAGGAGTCAGTTCCCAAACATTTTACAATCCCTAAAAGCTATATATTGTAGTCTGAAATTCAGTTCTTAATATGAATAGTAAAATAACTAAAGAAAAAAATGTAAAATGATGTAATCAAGGTTATATACAATATAATAGAGGTTATACTGTATATAGATACAAATACACACACTAGACTAATACACATACAAACACTTTAATACATACATGTGATCACACACAGACACACTAAGCAGTGTTTACACATGGGATTGGTTAAAGATGCGGTTTGATTAATTCTCAGGATTTTCTCACTCACTTCACTCTCAGTCTCACTCACTCAGATCAAATGTGCTTTATTGGCATGACAGGATTAAACACCTGTTTGAAAGCAATACAGCATCTGTAGATGTATTATTTAACGTGCCATGTTTGTCAATTGTAATTTTCACCCCAATCGAAATTGGAAATTCAAACAAGTATTTTTTATAGAAAATAAGTACTCACTCACCCCTACTCTCACACTCTCACCTCTACTCATACTCACTCTCTACTCACTCTCTTCTCACTCGCACCTCTACTCACTCTTTCCTCTACTCTCACTCTTTCTCTACTGTCACCCTCCCTCACATCTACTCACTTTCACTCTCTCCACTCCTCTCACTCTCACCTCTACTATCATACTCACTCTAATCTCTACTCTCACCTCTACCCATTCTCACTCTTTCACACTCCCACCTCTATTCTCACCTCTACTCACTCCTCTACTCACTCTCATCTCTACTCACTCTCACCTCTACTCTCTCTCTCACTCTCACACTCTCACCTCTACTCTCTCTCACACTCTCACCCTCTCACCTCTACTCTCTCTCCCACTCTCACCTCTACTCACTCTCTCACTCACCTCTACTCACTCTCACCTCTACTCTCTACTCTCACCTCTACTCACTCTCACCTCTTCTCTCACCTCTACTCACTCACACTCTCACCTCTACTCACTCTCTCACTCTTGTCTCTACTCACTCTCACACTCTCCTCACTCTCTCTCTCACCTCTACTTTCTCTCCAGCCCAGACTCCATCTGGTGAGTAGCTAGAGCAGCTGAACATCTCTTCACCATGGCGACAGCGAGCCACTGCCATGTCATAGCTCATGACCCCTGACCTCTCAGACCAAACGGAGCGACACAAGAGTGCCTCACCTGGAGAACACCCCCCCCCCCCGAACACACAGTTAGAAATGTTGGGTGTAAAATATTTCTAAGGCCACCATGACAGTACGTGAACGTGATCACTAACTTACCAGCCTTCCCAATGTTCAAGCCTCCTTAATGGGACTGCATGTTGACACTGTGTGTGAACTCTGACCTGCACGGGTGGAGGAAGGCTTGGGCAGGGCGGCCACCATGTTGGGTGTGGTGAGGCGGTGCTCCGGGGGCAGGGCCTCAGGGTTCATCACCTGCTGCGCTGCGTGGTGATGTAGTAGCTGCAACACCTCTGCAGACGTGGCTGTGGGGTTTTCCTTCAGCAGCACTGCGGCTATGCCTGACCACACACACACACACGAGTACGCCATTAGCCTAAGAGCTGAGCTTCCTTCTGCCCTTGAGTATTTACTCAGGGAGGTCCTATGGCTCTGAACGCTCTGTCACATCTGTTTATGGGTTTTATTTCTCTTCCAGATGTGCTGACCAGCTACATGGGCAGCTGCCTGCGACGTGCCGCTCTTGGCTGTGAAGCAGGTCGGACAGTCGCTGGACGCACTGACGATGTCATCGCCCGGGGCAAACAGGTCCACGCAGCGGCCCACGTTGGTTCCAGTCGGGCCCACGCTCAGCAGCTGGTCAGCCGCGTTGGACGCTCCCACTGTTATCACCTGCAGCAGGGCGAGATCATGATGGACCAGGTGGCATTTGTGCTCACTGACCCAAAGCTCACTATTAAATATGGTCATGCAAAGTTTAGAATATGAGAATTACTGCCTGCAAACCTTCGATCATGAAAGCAAATGAAAGCACAAAAAATTTAAATGTTATTCAGAATAATAAACACAGGCAGAAAGACATAGCCTCTTCCATGATATTTTAATTGTATGTTGTGTCTCCTTAAGAGGCTGGACTCCTGAACCCAGTGTGCTACCTCTGGTTCTGAAGCGGGTGAGTAGAGACAGGCATCGTCCTGGTAGTTGCCGGCTGCAGCTATCAGAACCGCACCGGACCGTACCATCTCACGGCAGGCAGCGTTGAGAGTGCGACTGAACCCCCCCGTGAACGGTAGTAGTACAATCACAGGGCTGATGGGCTGGACCCGCAGAGCCGCACGAATGTACTCCAGACCTGTGAACACGGACAGCACGCTTGTGTCGGTCAACTGAGATGATTTCATTTATACAGAGCAAGAAGAAAAACTATTGGTATACAGTAGAAAGGGGAGTGCCTTTCAATGTACATGAAGCAAATCCTTCCAAAGATAACTCTCTCATAACTTTACGGGTGAGGTTTACTAAGGCCTAAAGCCTTTGTTCTGTTCAGCATCTGTATGTTTGTTTGTTTGTTTTACCTGCCAGTGCTCCAGACACAGTGCCCTTGCCCTGGCAGTTGAGCACCCGCACGCTGTTCACACTGCCCCCTGGTGCCACCCCGGAGTCTCGCCCGCTCACCACCCCGGCTACGTGGGTCCCATGACCGTCACACTGACTGGCCTGCCGTACGTGCAGAAAGGATGGATGAATGAACAGAGTAGACACCTTGGTCTTCTGGCGGAGTCCTGGGAGTTTGAGGGTGTGGTGCAGCACCCCTGTTTCTTGGGTCACGCTCTATTGGACTGACCTTGATGATGTCATTTCTGGGATCTGCTGAAGCCACTCCTCCAGGTTAGAGGTCACAGCCCAAGATGCTGCTGTCACCACTGGCACAACGTTAACGTTCCACGTTCTCTTTGTTTCTGGGATTTTGCATCCTGCTACTAGGTGATACTATTAGGGGCAGTCATGGTCTGGTGGTTAGGGAACTGGTCTTGTGACCGGAGGATCGTGGGTTCAATTCCCAGGCCATGACTGAGGTGCCCTTGAGGAAGGCACTTAACCCCAACTGCTCCCCGGGTGCCGGGCTAGGGCTGCCCACCGCTCTGGACACGTGTGCACCACAGCCCCCTAGTGATAACTAGTGTGTGTGTGTGTGTTTGTGTGTGTGTGTGTTCTCACTGCACAGATGGGTAAATGTGGAGGACAAATTTCAATTGTGGCACATTAATTTATTTCTATTTTATTTATTTGGTTCTTGTCTGGTATGACACACCCCTGCTTCTATCAACCTAGTGTTAAGTGCTTGATATCGTGCTGGCGTGATTAGTGCTGCTGTCCTTGAGTTCTGTCTTCTCTCTTCTTTTGGTGGGATGTCTCAGGTACTTCTGCTGTCTGTTAATGGTAATGGTGGGGGGTGGGGGGGGATCCTGATACACTACCTCATACAGATCCATGGTCACCATGGTCACCACCATGAGACACTCCCTCATTAACTAGTCCATGGGGCCAGTGCTTTATGTATTGTTCATCTGGATGTATTCATGAATGTTTTATGGCTAATGGCTAATCCTGGACTTCGTAGACTTCTGTTCCGTAGCAGCCCCTTCACCCCCCCCCCCCTTTCTGGTGTGTGTGTGTGTGTGTGTGTGTGTGTGTGTGTGTGTGTGTGTGTGTGTGTGTGTGTGTGCAGCCGAGGGAGAGGAGAGAAACTGTGACTATATTAGGGACGTTTTCTTGATTTAATTCTTAAGATCAGAATTTCAAATCACCCTGCTCATCTCTATTGCCACCTGCTGTTCCTACTGTGTAAATAAAAGCCTATTAATATATTTAAGATCAACTAAGAATAGAATACCTCACCCAAAACTGAATGAATCGATGAGGAAGTTGACGACGACGTTTCACTCTGACCTGCCTGTGAACTCTGACCCCATCCTCCTCTGGCACGCTGTTGAAGTCCGTCACCATCACTCTCCCCTCGAGCTCACGATGAGTCGACTGAACGCTCGTGTCCATGAGGTAGACCCCCACCTGTGAGCCGTCATCTAGCGGTGCATTAAAGCAAATCACATGCCTTGTTTATTTACCCGAGGAAGCGAAATAAAACAACATACAATTCACAAATAAAATGTAAAATGCAAGCCGCGTATGGTTTATTTTTAGATTCTCCGTCGCTTTGTGCACGTCTGTCACCCAGAGGCGCACTTACTCGGTGGAGTGTATTTTCCAGGCTCGTGTTTAGTTTGGATGATGCGTTCCAGGTTCCATGGGGTGCCTTGGGCAAATATGGACGAGTCTTCTTCAATGTATTCAACATGGGGCAGCTTCACCGCCTGCGAGCAGCACGCGGAGCGCAATTAAAAGAGAGTCCAGTCGCCTGCGTGGTTTAATCTGCACTTTCATACTGGAGCTCAAATGAGTTACTTTGACTGCTTAACGTGCAGTTATGTTTAATAAGTGATGGCCGGATGTAAAAGAGGGTTATTTACCATGTGAAGTACGTCGCTGCTCATTTTAACTAGAAATCCGTGGAAGGCCCCGGAGTAAGTGCGCAGGATGTCGATCAGATAGCCTCGCTTGGCCGCTTTTGCGCGCAGCCCGCGCGCGGTGCGCTGCACTTGGTTCTCGTGCGTTCCATTCCGCACCACAACGATGTACTGGCCCGGCACGCGCCACGCGCCCTGTGCGCGAGATTTCATTGCATGATTTCCCAGTGGCAGCACGTTGCTCCAAGAAATGTTCAGGTGATCATGTATAGTTGATCAGAAAATGCGCTTGCGCGTGTGAAACGCAAATCGGAAATGCACGAGGTTTTCTTGATATTTCTATTCAAAGGTAAACATTCTGAATACTGTGTTTTTATTTTAGATGTAAAAACCTACCTGATGTATCTGGTAACAATAAAAAATGATTTGCGTTAAAGTATACTAGCGGCCAGTTTTACGTAATCAGCAAAACCAAGTAGATAACTTTAAACCCATATTTTTACATATGTATCTAACATAAATGGAGTTTGTGTGTCCTATCTCCCAAGCAGTGCGGTACAGGTTGAAGTCTTGCCTTACCTTGGTGCACCTGAGGAACTCCGCGGAGGGTCCGGACTCACACACCGGGCGGGAGTCATTCTGTCGGATCAAGTGCAAAATCATCTCATCGTCTTCAGTGTAGTCGTCCTCGCAGCCAACAAGTGCCACGAGACAAAGCAAACAGTTGAACCCATACAGTCCAACAAGGCGCCTCATTTTACACATACACGCGCACGCAAATCTCGCTTTGTTTTGACTTGAACAAGCACGTGATACTATTACTATATAAGTAAATGTGCACTGCAGATCAAATGCTCCTCAGATCAGAACAGTGGGACAGTTTTGTCACACTGCACACACCTTAATTGAGAACTTTTATATTTGATGCATATTCTTGTCATTACACTGCAGAGATTGATTTAAAACTGTGCATAAGGTCTATCCTTCAAGGCGGGGACTGCTGACGTTTGAAGAGCTCACGCCACTGCCTTTGTGTCGAACGATCGCTCCGTGCATAAATATCTTGGAAAAGGAGTCGGATTTCTATATGCTCTCGGAAGCTGAAACATTCTTTCACTCGGTGAAATACACTACACTGAAACAGAATTAGAGGAAACATATGAAACCTGTAATCTGAAATTCAACTTTAGCTGTATTGATCTGTTATAACCTGTGTTAGTCAGTTAGAGCGACGTTATTTTATTTGATGTGGTCAGTTTGGAATAAAACACAAATTTGATTAAATTCAAATTTTACAAGCAACTATTTTCCCTTGAGTTCCTCCTTTAAATATTTCCCGTGCAGTAAACAGGGTAGTTTAAACGATAACGTGCATTGACCGCTGGCCACAATAATTTATCGAATCGAAGTCTGTTATTATTACTAGCGACAAGTGAAAGGGAGTCCTTGCCACGAGCGCGCGTCTGTCTGGACTGGCGCTCGTCCAGAGGTCTCTGCGAGATATAGATTTGATCTAATACTGCCCCCTACCGATTTGTTAGAATTACTGCATGATATGTTGAAACACCAAAAGGAAAATCATTGTTGCTTTACTAAAACCATGGCTTACTGTGCGACCCTCTTGAGGTATTTTTATTACCTTATTTTTTGCATTATAGCTTAGCACATTAGTTTGAATATATATATCACTTTATTTACAACTGAAATACAGTGACTTCTAACCTACTTGCCATCTGGCAGATGACCACAGAGTTTCAGTAAGACATAAAAACAAAGATTGCTGAGTAAAACAAAGATTGTTATGTAGAAATGCCACTCTAGGTGATGCGAATTTGAAGAGCAATTTTAACAAATCCGCTACACCTCAGTGATTAGATTTCACTCAGCAGATCACCAATCAGCAGTGGTTGGGTTGCCAGGGGTAACAGCCATGGTTTAATCATTAGCAAGGACTCAAAGTAAATAGTGTGAGCAGTGTGTGTGTGTGTGTGTGTGTTTGCCTTATAGCACTACGCTACTATAAATGTGTCTGCCAGGTGTCAAAACAACAAATGCACATTTCCATGACTGGGGTCATGTATTGTAGAGACAAACCTTTATTATTTATAACTTTAATTTTACTTATTATTATCACTGAGTTTGGAGAAGTATGGTAGTGTCATTTAGCATCTATTACTCCCAGATCACTGCACACGTACACAGAAAAGCCACAGGTGCTACATGTTGAAATGGAGAATAAACTCTCAGTGGTTTATTCACTGTCCAGCTCGGAGTTGACGTAGGGTGAGTCATCCACCTTCCCGTAGTACAGTTCAGGGTCAGGGTCCGGCTCTACAGTCCTGCTGGCCAGAGATCGATCCCTGTGCACACCGGGAGAGCTGTGAGTGGTGACTGGGGGCTCGGGGACTTTGCTCTCTGCCTGGGCTTGTAAGAAGGCTTCTTTCTCCTCCTCTTCATCACTGAAGACAGCCAGAGGGGCCCTAAAGCATTCTGTCAAAGTGTCACTGAAAAGAAACAAAAAAGAATCAGTTTAAAAACTTTATCATATATAGCTGAGGGGAGGGTGAGTATGACCAAGTTCTAATGTGTTAAAGAATTAGAAGTATGAAAATATTAATAGCCAAATTGGAAAGGTTTTTCAAACAACCAATTTCATTACATTTATATGCAGAAATAGGTACTGTTACAGTGTCCTTTCTGTATTTTAAGGGTAACAATGAAACTTTTATTGCATTTCTTTTGAACAATAAAACTGATATCTAGTTGCAGACACTAACCTAGGACCTAGAGAGTTATTGTGTGTGTGTGTGTGTGTGTGTGTGTGTGTGTGTGTGTGTGTGTGTGTGTGTGTGTGTGTGTGTGTGTGTTTTCTAGTGCTACCGGATTAAAGCTGCATCCCATTGATATTCCCCTGAACATAATCTCATCATAGGCTACATAACCTCATTCTCTGTCTGGCGAGATTGAATCGGCCGGCTGTGAAGCCTCGTTAGCGTGGACCAGTGGAGAGCTGGTGGACCAGCTGATGGATCATTTAAGTTCACACACATAAGGGGAGAGACACATCCATCCCTGCCCTGAGGAGATGTCCTGGGGGGTGTTGGGGTGTTGGGGTATGTTGGGGGGTGTTGGGGTGTCCTGGGGTATGTTGGAGTGTGCTGGGGAATGTTGGTGTGTTGGGGTGTCGTGGGATGTGTCCCAGTGAAAGCTGCTGAGACGTGCAGACCACAACCGTCTAACCTGCCGCCCGCTATCTGAAAGGCACGGGTGGTGTTAGCAGCTGAATTCGGCCAGTCGGGCCCCAGTGCTGCACTGAGGCCCCAGGGAAGGAGCCGTATTGGGTGCTGCTCTGCCCTACCTGACCTGGAGGGCTTCAGCCCCGCCACACAGCTCCGCCTTCCCACGGCCCAACACGTCCTCCTCCGCCAGGATGAGAGTGACCTGTGCAACACAGCAGCGCCTCATCTAATAATGATCAGTGATGTGGAACCAAAGACAAGACCCCCCTCTCCCCTGACCCCTCGCCTCCTCCCCCCTGACCCCTCCCCCCTCCCCTCTCCTGCCGACGTGCTCCACAACACATTGCAGTAGGAAAATCACACACTGCCCCTAAACTGTTGGACAGGCATCTGATCTTTTCCATGAGTTCTGAAATGGCTGACAGAAATCACGCTCGCTTGGCTGATACAGAATTGGACTGGATTTGAGATTTGCTCTTATTGATACTAATACAATAATAATTGTGTTAATAAAATTATATAACATGCCAATAGTAGATTTTAGTGTTTCTCAATCCTGGATCTGAACTTCCCCTGCTATGGATGTTTTATGGCTCTCAAACACTTACCCAAACTCCCGTCTCAGGGCTGGGCTGTGGAACGTTGGGTAGTCAGTGAAGTGTTGGGAGTGTCAGAGAGGGAAAAGTCTTACCCAGCACAGCAGGGCTACTCCAGATCCAACACTGAGCAACACTTGCAAATCTAAATCCACAAATCCAGTTACATGAATAAGGAAAAAGTCAGACATGAGAATTTTAGCCTGACTAACTTTGAACACAGCGATCAAGACCCACGAGCACCGAGAAAGCACAGACTCTGCAGTCAGCAGGGTGTGGGACCGTTTGGACAGCAGTCTCTCTCCTCACCCTCGGATAGCACTGACACACGCTCCACACGGCTCCCACGGCCATCATCAGCGCCCCCATGCTGCAGAACGTGATGAACACCTGCGGCTCCTCCACGGCCATCAAGAAGACGCCCAGCGCCACGAGCACAAGCCCCAGACTGATGAGGCCGTAACGATACGGCTTGTTCTCCGCCATGCGGCCGAGCACGGATCCCTCCAGGCAGGTGTGTGTTGTGGAGGGTCCTGGGACCACCTCAGTCACTCTATCCCCAACAGAGGTGATCATGGGACCAAGGCGGGCGACTCTGATTGACCAGGGCTGTGAGAGGTGGAGTTTCCTGGATCTCTGCAGCGGTAATGAGGCTTGACCAGGTGACCTTGCCTCAGGCTACACCTGTACCCTGCCTAAGAACGGCAGCTGAGTCTCTCCACTGCAACACAGCAATGAGAAGGTTGTGCTCAAACACTAACAGCCTGATACAACACTACCGCCATCAGAATCAGGCAGAAACATTAAATAGAATGGAGAGTGGAGTTAGTGACCACACTGGTAAATCCATATCTGATGGGCACTCCGTTTTGGATACTCATTTGATGCATATACTGTTAGCTTTAGTTATGGGATAAGTGAGAAACAATTTCTAGAATACAAATTTCCAGAATTGACTACAACAGGTTTCTTCCCCCCAAAATGTCTACCAAGAAAGAGGCGTATTTGAGGCCACTAGGGTCTGTAGATATGAAGTTTATTGAATGGAAATAGCAAACGTCACAAGCTAGTTAATACATGTAAACTGGGTCAAACTGGGCTGTTTGATTTTAAATCTTGGTTTGGTGTAGTTATTAGGTCCAACAGGACTACAAGATTTCAGTGAACATTAAAACATTCTCACTGCTCTGCAATAGCACCTGATATTTGTGACTGTTCAAGGCATTCGTTCAAAAATTTTTTTTCAGTATTTCAAGGTAGCTTGACAAACAATGTAAATGAGGAAAATATCGCAACCTTGAAGAGTGGCACTCATTATAAAAGTGAAAATAACAGCACAGTACAAACATTCTTTTTGGTTACTATGCAGTCACTGTCTTATAGCAAGGTACAAAGAGTGAAAATAGTGTGCCATTCAGAGAAATGAAACCCAAAAATTAAAAAGTAACAAGTACTAAAAGGCTTGTAAAGTAAGATGTGCTGTTCCACGGGATTTAAGGTGCATAAGTTATTAACCTGATTAATGATTTAAGGCACGACCCAGTGTGTAAATATAATTGTTTCAAAATCAGGCACTGTCTAGGTAAATACATAGGTAAATACACAGGTATAAGAGCAAATACATTCACCTGGTTTTCCAAAGCATGAGCCCCCAAAACAATAATAACAAAAACTAAATAATAGCATTTAAAACAAAACACATAAAACTACTAGGAGACTAGCAGACTGGTATGGGAATGTCCTGAATCTAGACTAGTGGTCTATAAAAACTTCCTTTTCGAGATTGAAATCAATATTGTAGTGGAATTATCCCTGTAGAATTACCCCCATAATGCAGCTGCTTAAGGTGTGGCAAATTTATCAGACATGTTCTCATGTATTCACAATAGGATCTCCTTCCATCTCCTTTCTATCAGAACATTTCAACTCATGCCGTTCAGTAAAGTGTTATTCTTCCATCATCTGCTAGAACATTAGTGTGCTACCTCAGATTCCTAATGACTCTGTTCTGGCCCTGAGTATGTGCGATGGTAATCATTTCAGCATGGTCTCATTCTGCTGAAAGTGCCCTTACCAGAAGTAAAACCTCAGACTGATCCATGTGAAACATGGATGCTACTTGGAATTTTCATCACAAAAAGCTTCCCATCAGCAGAAAAGCAAGATGACATAAATCTGCAGCTTCCTGTCCCACTTACTCCAAACTCCAAAGTATCCAAAATCAATCTCGTAGCATAAACGCAAGATCTGGGACAGGACCAGACAGTCAACACTTATGGCACTCGTTAGCCCAAGTGGTTTGCAAACACAAAAGCTAAATACTTACAGGCACCAGCTGGCCTGTTTGGTCATTTGGCTAGAGTAGACATCTCACTCCTAATTCCCTGCAGTCATGAGAGCAGAGCAGTTCGCATGTGCACCGAGCAGGAATCAGAGCTGGTCGAGGGGTGTGGTGGTCTTCATCACTGCCTCGTAGGACGGCGGGGGCTCCATGTCCCAGGGCGGGGGGGTCCGGGCCAGGCTGTGCAGGCTGACGTGCGTGGGCAGGTACTGCGGGCCCGTGCGCCCCTCCTCTGCCGATGCCCTGCGGATCCTGTCCAGCCTCCTGCACACAACGAAGAGGTCGTCACACAGGCGTCGGAGAAGGTCAAGACTCGCACAACTGTTACGGGAACAGAGGGAAGCTGTAATGTCCAAAACAAGGAATCTCATTTTCTGGTATTCCTTAGAAAACTTATTCAGGAAGTTAAACGTTAATATTTTAGCTTCAGTGTAAAAAAAACCCTGACCAAAATCCCACCCCTCCCCCCCCCACCACCAACAATCACCTATTAGCTCATCTTCCTTTAGCAGACATTTTGAAAAATCATAGCACAGTTTTAACTGTCACCTATCACACTATTTTTTCCCCCAATACTGTGCACAAGACTTCAGTAGTTTCACACTCACGTCAGAACTGCTCTTCAGGTTTCGTCTTATGAAACGAGATACAGTACTGTCTCTAACTCCAGTGGAGACAAAGCAGACTACTGGAATACACAGAAGGATCCACGTAGGGCCTCCTGCAGAATATCCAGCCTTGAGTTTTAGCTGGAGTGTTTATCTCTCATGCAAACACACACAGCTCGAGAGAGAGAGAGAGAGAGAGAGAGAGAGTGCCCACAGTATTCGGTCTGTGGCATGTGCATTTGCAGGACACAAATATGCTCATGCGCTCTCTCTCTCTCAGACAGACACAGCTGAATTCTAGTTTTTGCTTTTCCGATCGCTGCCATCAGCACCATGGAGCATGACATTTTCACACCCAAGCACCAGAACCCACTCCTGCTATGGCCCATGTCTCTTTTTTCTTCTCCAAGGTCTGAGATGTTCCCGCTGCAGTGTGCTCTAGAGTGAGACTGCTTTGATGACATACCAGCAGTGCAAAGGAATCTGATTGGACACTGGCCCTCTTTCTCTCCCCTTGAAATTCAGAGTGCATGAGGAAGAAGCAGTCGGGTCTTCTCTGCAACGGAGAAGCTCAGACCACCTCACTCTCCACCTTTTCCCTTTACATCTTCTGCAGTATTCTGACAATGTGCACTCTGCAGTCAATAGCAGACTGAACTTCAGAAGGAGGTGGATCGGTTGCCCTTTCTGAGTCTTGGTCACCCCTTGAGATTTCGTCCTTGTACCTTGCAGGGAGGTTTTTCCCTCACCACTGTTGCCTGTGACTTCCTCAATTGGGGTTTGGACCCACGTATATGTAAAAGTGCTTTGGGTCAAGAGCTGTTGTTTAAAGCACTATATAAGTGATTTATGAACTACTACATGCTAAAATTAGTCATGGCAACAACACAGATACAATATTTCCAAGTCCAACCTCCTCTATCTTTCCTCACACACTCATATCATGTGACATATCATGACTCGACTATACTTTAAGTGCACTTTGTAAATCAGTGGTTCCTGGAACAAAAGTGTTCTGGGGTGTCTAGAAGAATCTGGCTTCCATTCAGGAAGTTTATGCAGAGTTTCTCTTTGTGCAGAGATTTAGCCCAAGAACAGACGTGTGCGCAGGACAGACCCACCGTGCCATCATTCAAAGGGGAAACGCTGCTAAACTACCCCACCCCCCTATTTCGCCTTGACCTACTTATGAGTAATCAGAGCATTTCAGGCTTTTTTTTCCCCTCTCTGCCTTTCTAACCAAGAGCACAATGACTAAACACAGATGCTATGAAACAAACTTCCAAAATGGAAACTCAAACAGCCTGATCTTTGAATGAGCACTCTCTGCTTCAAGGTATTTGGCTTTTCTAGAGTCTATGTCTGCGTCGGGCATGTCTCTTACCTCTGCAGAGCGATGGCCTGCTCATAGGTGTAGCGCGTTCCTGTGCGTGGGTGGAGCAGGAAGTGACCCGGGAAGGTCATATGGGCCCTAGACTTCATTGTCTTGCAGAAGGAGTAGATGAGGACTCCGAAGCCCAGGACACCTAAGGCCGTGCCGATGACACCCATGGTCACCTGGGACACCATGACTAGAATGACCCCCACGGCCACCAGGAGCACACCGAGGCTCACTAGCCCTCCGTGGGCCAGTGACATCCTCCCACCGCCCTGGGCCGAGCCATCGCCCGCTGCCTCGCTGCCCGCCAGGCTGTCCACACGCCTGGTGTACGTGAGAGTGGATGGGGGGGCTGGATTAGACAGAGCAAAAGAGACTGTGTTGCACAGAGCACAACACGAACGGTAGGCCGACCCGGGGTCAGCTCATGTTCCCCGGGAGCAGGCTGAGGAACTACAGGGCAGCTTGTTCAAAGAGATGAGGGGAAAGAGCACCAGACAAACAGCAGTTAGATCAACGACCACATGCCTCCGACAGAGCGTTGCTTATTTATGTTGCCACGTGATATCAACGCAGTATTACAACATGCACAAAACACATACATAAAAGATTATATCGTATATCAATTTTTCTGAAGGTAGACAGATAATCAGCCTTTTGTTTATGGTGTTTATTCTTGTTTAATATTTATTATTATTTTATTTTCAATTATTACTTCTTTATATATTCTTTATCTTGTGCATTTTAATCTTATATACATTTCTCTCAGTCTTTAATTTTATTTCTTTAAGCCACACGCCTTAGAAATTTCAGTATATCATTTAATTTCTGCACTGCACACTTGTTGGCAAGAGCAAAAATAGATGCTTGCTGTTAAATTCATTTGGTTTGTCGGGGGGTATGCCGTATATAAGATGAAGAGTAGTGGTAGATCTCATGCTACTTTTAAACTTCTAGTGAAGCAAAGACTATTACTATGACCAAGCCCGCAAAGATCTAACTTAATCGCAGCCTACCTTATACAGATGAACACGTCCGTCTGTTCCTGCGACTACACAAACCAACATTTACACCAAAGATGATGGTGAATAGTGTTCGTCTCTGAGTAAAACGCTTTATGGACGTGATAAGCAGCCCGAAGAAAACGAGACGCATCTAGCCGTAATCACCTCACCTACTACAGCGCGGATCATTTCCTGGAAGCGCCTTAACCAGCGCAGAGCCCAACTCGGGAAAACTGGGCGAGTCGTTTGGTGTAAGAGCCGTATATCTGTTTACCACCAACATCCCATAACAAGTGGACGCGTGGTCGTGATCTGCGGTTGCTTTTCAAGTGTGCTGCGTGTTTGGCGTTAGCATGAAGAACGGCTGCTTCCCAAAACGTTTCTGAGTGTACGACACGGGAAGTCGTAAGAGGCACAAAACGAGAGAGAGAGGGAGGGAGGGAGGGAGAGAGAGGGAGGGAGATTGAATGAATGTATATCGCAGTTTTATTTGAACTTGGTCAGTTTTTGGGAGCCACTAATTAATTAATAAGCAATTCATTAATTCTATGTAGAAGTGCTCACCTGCTACGAATGACGTTCACTGTACAACTTGACATTTTTGTATCTAGAGTCAAGCTTGGTGTTTGAGTAGAGGGAGAAAGGTTGAGAACCCTAATCCCAAAGCATAAATGAAACAAGAAAACATCTGAACCAGTATCCAGATCCAAAATTATTGGGGATACACGAGGAACGAGAAAGGGCACAATTGAAGTTATTTTAATCTGGACCATCTGAGCCAGACACCCCACACATTCCTCATTAAATCACACTGCAGTTCATCAAACACACTCAACTAAGTGACAAATGCATGCATGAATGTCTAATCACTCATGTACAGTCCCTGTACCCCGCTTCTCAGTAACTCTACCTATACAACAAACCCCTGTACACAGGAGTGCAAAATTATATACACAGAAACAATAATATTAAGATCAATAGCAGGGGGGGTGAGACAAAGATATCCATTTCTTGCTGCATGTGTAAACTATGACGTTTATTGACAAATGACTATATTTGTTTACAGGGATATGCAAGTGTGTGGGTGTAAACTACAGCGTGGCAGCTTCTCAAATGTCCTGCTTCATCCAGACTCTACCTCTTGTGTATGTGTAGGTCTGCCCAACACGTGCTACACCTAACACGGGTTTGTCCGGGGCCTTGCAACAGGGTCTGAATAATCCACCCATTTTTCATATTCTTTTCTTGTGGGTTTTAGTCATATGATTATTTTTCATTCAATATTCATGTGGATTTTCCTAATTCATATTGAATTAATTCATTTGATGGACTGTGTGGGCTTGGTAAAGCCCGGTCACTTCATTTACAACTCTTGTCATCTTGGCCTTTGGTGTTACGTATAGACAATTTACTCCAGGAGACCGTCCATACTGAGGACAACACGTCAGCTGTAAGACATCATCAGCCTTCTGCAGGTTAACCGTGGCTTTATCCATGGTGGTGTTATAATCCTCATAGACCAGTTCTTTGAGTGCCTGTGTTAATGGGAGTCTGACGCACAAACCAAGCATGCTGAAAAATGCTCAGAAATCCTCATCCTCTACAGCAGTGTATGGATAGAAATTCTTCACCATTATATTAACCAAAAGTCTCATCTAACTCTGTTTTTTTTTTTTTTTTAAACAGAACATAAAACACACTTTCGGACAAAGTGGTTTTAAATTGAATAAATATAGCTTGAAATCGCTTGCATTGGGTGTTAGGTAGACGAGGCTATTATTGATAAGTTCAGTATACAGCGTCATTGCTCAAATACAACCAACAAGCTCACAACTAGAATGTCCCTGTTCAGTGTGCAGTTACATTTCAAATTCAAAATATATGAACTAACGTAATGATTATGTAAAACTCACACACGTCACTGGGATCCTTACTGGTTTCAACTTGTTGCTTAATTGAAAATAGGTATAAAACATGTTGACTTAACACAATGCTCAGTTGTGATCACCAGTTATTTTCTCCATATCATTCTGACCCACCAGTGTACCCCTCACTTATCTTGGGCCGTCTCTATAAATATATGTCACCGTCTATCCTATCACCATCTTCCTCTCACTAGCCTGTCAACATGTCCTCTCTCTAGTCCATCACTCACCAAATCACACTCTCAATCACTACATGTCGCAATCTCTCAAAATCTCTTGACTTCTAAGCATTGTGGGAGTTTGCAGTGGAGACAGCTGGGTGATCAAATTTGTTGCAGGCACTATCAATCAAACACAGGTGGGGTAGATATGCCACTGGTCGAAGCAGGACTGAATCACTCCGTAGTTTCTCCTTAGCCATGGTCATGGGAGATGGATATTTTCAACCACACTTCAGTGTTTCAGTATGAAGTGTGACTCAATAAGTCAGTGTGGAGAATCCCTCCCTTACTAAAGCACCTTCAATTTGAAACTTCTTACAGATTGCTCCACACAAACTGCTTTCATGTCCTTTGTCTTCCTCTTACCTTGGACGACAGTATGGCATAAGTTCACCCCCACACGCGTTGGCTGTGAAAGCACTACTCCCACAGTTTCAGCAGAGCACAGCAGGGCTTCATTAGACAAACTGAAGCTTCTGGGCTGTCCAGCTCTGAACGTACGCATTGGATTGCTATAAAGCGTCTGTTTTACAGTAATACTTGGACGGCTTCAACAAATGCATAATGTCTGATTTGTGACTTTCTCTACTGGACTGATATTATATACTTTATTATTATTTACATCAGGTGGGTCTTCTCCAAGGCTGCTGAGGATGGAGACTGATTAGCTGGAGGTTCATAATCCCAGTCGGAGGTCTACACAGAGCATCGTGGAATCACATTATGTGTGGAAACACATTAGGTATAATACATGATATTCAAAATGATTCGACATAATAACACAGCCGTACATTTCTTGCAGAATGGTGAACCAATATGAACTGTACCCTGTTTGAATATGTTACTGATAATACAGCTCTTAGTGACCTTTACCTTTTGCTTGTAGCTAAAACGCTCATTTAGAGTCTGCTTGCTAAACATTTGTGCAGGCAAACATGATAGATTAATAGCAAAAAAATTACAGTTAGTACAGTCTTCAGTGATGTTTATTTTCAAACAGGAAAAGAAAGTGAAGGAACAGTCCACATTCTTCAAATCACTGAATAGACTCACATGCATGTAAATCTTGTAGATGTTCTGAAGGTGTTCTTGTATATACTCTGCAGAGTATACATGGAAACGCCTCATAGACAACATCCCCAACGTGTACTTGACAACAGAGGCACATTTTAATGTTACTTTGGTTGAGTCAGAGGAAGGATTTACCCGAAAATGTCATGTTTCATGGTGTTGCAACCAATCATAAGAGGAGCTATATAAACCCTGCTAATGCACTGTAGTAGTCCTTGATCAGATCAGCCATGCCTTCCATTACCAAACACCAGCCTTCACTTGCATTAGCTGCAGCTGAGCCCAAAGCCCACCAGATTGTCCCTTTCCTCCAGAGGAATAAAGGCCATTTGGAGCTAATCTAATTGCCCCACTGGTTTACTCTGGTGTTTAGTGAGCTGGACTCTCCTTGGGGCCCTGGACATGAGCACATCAACATCCAATTCAACGTGGCAAACAGCATGAGAAGACGAACAGGAGTGATTTGCATGACGCACTGTGTGATTTCATCCTCTGTGTGTGTGTGTGTGTGTGTGTGTGTGTGTGTGTGTGTGTGTGTGTGTTTTTATTGCTGCTCTGGTCCATGTGCTTCTGGCACAGAAAACAACAGTTGCAGCTTTGACCTGCTTTCTTAAATGTTACACCTCGCATTTCCCCCAAACCCTCCAGCTCACACCAGCGTCTGTCCCGGAGACGCCGGCGAGATATCCCCTCACAGTCAGCACCAAATCACCGTGCACAGGTGCGGATGCCAGCGTTTCAAACCTACGCTCTTTTGCTGTTTTCAGCTCGTAAGCTAAAGCTGGTGTTCACCCTGAAGTTTAGATTGTGCAGCAGACATCATTCATGTTTATCACTTCTGGAAATTGAGAATGATGTTCAGAAGGAGCAGGGCATGTTTGTAAAGTCTGTAAAGTCATTAGTGTAATGTCCGTGTCTTCTAATGACGCAGCAGCTATATGGGGAGTGGGGAGAGGTCCTTGTAACTTCAATAATTGGGCCCTGATTTTTCTAAATCAAGTGTGAAGATCATTAAATACTGTAAAACAAGATGTTAATGTTTGGTTCCTTAGAAGGAATGATGTCTTTTAAGCACTGACATTCCACAGTCCTAAGGGCACAGCAGGGAATATAGCTGAGCACTCTGCCAGGGCACGATATCTTCACAAGGTTCATGAGGTCAGAACACCTGGCTGTTTTCAGCAGGTGAGTCAGTGTAAGCCACTTGAGAAACCGACTTGGAGGCATCCACAGGGTGTTGAGATGTGTTTCTCAGTGCTTCATGGTGGTGGCAATGATTGAGGAGTGTGTGTGTGTGTGTGTGTGTGTATGTGTGTGTGTGTGTGTGTGTGTTGTGTGTGTGTGTGTGTGAGTGAGTGTGTGTGTGGAGAGGGGGTTACACCTCAAAACTGATCTCACGGGAGCGTGCAAACAGAGGCTCGGTGGACAGCAGTGTGTCCGAGTAGCTGCGTCTCAGGTGTGTGGAGCTGCACGTGGTTTTGATGGCCACTTCATATGGGGGCGGTGGCTCCATCTCCCAGTGGAGGGGCTGTCCTCGTCCCGATGGGCTGAAACACGGGGGCTCCATAGGGGGGTAATCGAAATCCTCCCCATACAGTCCTTGCCTCTGCCTGTCTAAAGTCCTTATGGTGGAAAAACAGGCATACACACAGCACACACACACACACACACACACACACACACACACACACACACACACACACATCCAAATGCACACGTATGTGTTCATACTCAGTATACTTTGTCTACTCTTAGATGGTCTTTTCAAAACTGTTTTCCTACTTCTTACCACATGGGGGCGCCATTAGGCCATTAGAAATAATGTTCTTTACAGACTATCATTTCACGTTGGACTTGCTCTTCTGTTGAGTGAATTATAATCCTTTAATGGAAAGAGTAATGGGTTGTAAAAATTCCCATGATCCTCTACGTATAGATCTGTAAGTTATGGAGGGGACAATCAATTGTGTGCAATTGTGTGTGTGTGTGTGTGTGTGTGTGTGTGTGTGTGTGTGTGTGTGTGTGTGTGTGTGTGCGCGCGCACGCGCAGACGCATGGGATGTGACACCTCATTGGTCTTAATGAGTGCATATAGGTGCCAGGTGGCTGCTCAGGTCTGGATTATGAATATTTTGTTAATATGCCATACTGAATCTGGTCTACATTATTTTGTAGCTACCTCTGTCTAATTTTCAAACTCCCAGTTCATAATTCCAGTATATAAATGTAGATATATTAAAATATAATATATATTAATACATATCATCTGTAATGTATATATATATATAGATATAAACTGGTTCCTCTTATTAAAACAGAAGCACTTTTCTTGCACAGCTGATGAAGGACCTCTGTCTGTTACTCTTGAAGCTTTGAGTACTTAAATACAATTATAAATATCTCTGCATATCTTACCTAAATACACCTGGAATCATCTTCAGATTTATATATATAATATAATAACTGGATGACTCTTGTACGTGATTAATTATTCTGCATGTATAGTGAACCTTGGTAGTTGAACAGTGAGACTACAGATAATATAATGCATTCGGTGGCAGTGTTGCCTATATATTTGGTCGGGGCACTCAGATGTCTCATATTGTGATATACAAGTAATGAAATCAATACACAAATTAGCGAAGGAACAAAATGAATAACGTGGTATTTGCCTAAAAAAATGTCTATGGCAAGCTTTAAAAAATTAACAGAACTTTTCGCACTTTTATCTTCTGTAAAGTTCCCCAAAGGATCAATTGTAAAAACAACAGAACACCGGCAGAATTATATGACACATGCTTCTGTAATGACTGTGATGATTAAGGAATCAACTTTTACCTGTGAAGAAAGACCGACTGTGATTCTGGGAAGTGGCTTCCATCCGCTGGATTGAAAAGGGCATGACTGTAGTCGTGAGTGTACTCATTATTGTAGGAAACCGAGTTACTCTTTCCTTTCATGGCCCAGAACAATCCCAGTATCAGCATCACGGCGCCCAGAACCACACAGCACAGACTGAACGCCTGCAGTCTGTTTTGACTGGACGGCAGAAATGCGGTGGAACCGCCGGTGACAATTAGGAAAACACCAATGAATATGGCACCGTGGTGCAGGGAAGGCATCGCGAAAATCCAGCAACAGTCTCCTGCTCGCGCCCGCTGCCTGTCTCGCGAGGGAATAACGCTTCCTTAAAAGTTGAAAAATCGCATGTATCCACTCACTGAACGGGAATGATAAATCTGTACTCTCATTCTGCTGCAGAACGGGGATTGTTATATCTTTAGACAGAAGAATTATCTCGTGTCATTTCCCCCTAGTCTACGCTGAAAAACATTCTTGAACAGCACCAAAGGATCATAAATCCACTTCACTGCCTCCATATTTCCTTTAGAAGTGCCAGTGAAAGTAAGTCCGTGAACACAGAGACAGTTCCGCGGTGTTGTCCATGTGATGCTCAGTGCGTTTGGGTGTTTAACAAGTGGGTGACAGGAGGAGTCTCGCGGATGCTGTCCTGCCAAACTGGAGAATGCACGCGCGCCCCACCCCACAATCCTGCTTATGCAGGGGCTCACGTGCTGCCGTTTATTGTTGAACATGCACGCATGATCTATTGTGATACTTAATACAATAGAATAAAAAACACTTTGGCTATGAATTTAGCATTTGAGTTATGAGTTATGTGTTCATTTGTTTGTTTGTTTGCTTTTCGTTAATTTCCACAAAATATGTATACGTGCACGTGAAAGTCGTACTATATGCAATGAATTCATGTAAATTTACTTCCAGTTACTTTAACAGTGGAGATGATTGTTGATCATGGTTATTGGTTCATTGTATTTTTTTTATATTTTTCTCTTATCGAACTGTTTACATGATGCCTGATAAAAAAAAAACTACACCGTACTGAGTCAATGGTGTGACGGTCTTTCCTCTATCCGATTGGATAAAAATGTTACACGCAATAACTGGAGTCAACTCAATTGACATGCCGCCGACCAATCGTTGTTGGGCAGAGGCGGGCTTTATTAAACCGCCTAGACAGGTTAGTAAAATCTTCAAAGCAAATTTAGGTTAGGTGACAAAAACCCTAATTCCCTGTGACGCAAGGGCACCGACAGCTCTGCGTTTGCAGGAATACTTTATAAAAGTTAGTACGCCGGTAATGCAAATGATTTGACAACGGAATTACCATCTAGGACACGTCGAAACAACAGAAGCAACAGTTTAAAAGTTTGTGCTTTATCTGTCTCGTGGGTAAAAAGGAGGACTACGTTCAAATGGATCTGTTGCTCTATGTCTGCGTTTTAGTTGTCTTGTTCGCTTTATGGATCAAAGTAAAGGGTCTAGAATATGTTATAATTCACCAGCGATGGATCTTCGTTTGCCTTTTTCTACTGCCGCTGTCCGTTATGTTTGATGTGTACTATTACGCGCGAGCGTGGATCATTTTCAGGATGTGCTCTGCGCCAAAGCTGCACGAGCAGCGCGTGAGGGACGTTCAGCGGCAGGTGAGTGCGGACCCCGCTGCGCGCGCTCCTTCACCTGCGGTGCGTGTCCTCCAGACCTAACGAGATAGAGCTTACTGTGAGGTTCCCCTCAGAAGTGGCGGTTATTAGTGGGGATTACATACGAGGGTAACGAAGAAAACCACAGGTCACTACGCAGACTCAGGACGTTCCTGTCCATTACGCCCGGAATGTCTGAGTGTCCTGGTTGGCTTTTATATTCCGTTTTCTTTGTACTCTTGTCCTTGCTTGTACACACTTCCATAACGCTGCTGCCAGGAGTTGGAGCTGTGAAGAAGGAGCAGTTAGTCTTCCTCAGATATGTTGTGCACTAGATGAAGGTATACAGGGTAAATCCAGCATGCCAACTTGCAGGTAACCAGCAGGAAACTCTCACCCCTCTCTGTCCTATGAAATGAGACCCATGCACAATTTTTGCTAAACTGTAATCCTGTTGATTACACCTTGTTGATTTTTTTATTTTTATTTTTTGATGCCCAGTAAATATGGAAAGTTTATAAAGTATAGCTATTTAAGTTTATTTCCTGTCTATGCTGACAGGAAGGGACAAATGTAATCCTAAGAAACAGAATTTGGTGTTAAGTCTTTATTTAAAAACACAACAAAAATAAACAAACAAAAATAAACTGAGCAGGAACATTTTGTTTCTCACAGCCAAAAAAGTACACAAGTACACCCTCCCGCCATGTGGCAAATGAAACATGATTTTTCATCTTGTTCATTAACGACTATTTGTTTTGTATTGTTCCTCGGCATTTCCAAAGCCTCGTGGCTTGTGGTCTGTGTGTAAGTGTCATCTGAGGTGATAGGACTAGATCTGACACCTCCTCTCTCTCAGGTTCGTGAGTGGAGGAAAGATGGCGGGAGGAGCCACATGTGCACGGGCCGTCCTGGTTGGCTGACTGTGTCTCTGAGGGTGGGCAAGTACAAGAAGACCCACAGAAACATCATGCTTAATATGATGGACATCCTAGAAGTGGACACACAAAGACAGGTTGGTTCTAACTACAGCCTCATCAGCCTATTACAATGTCCCAGCAGGGGACAGGGGGGTATATGTCCCGAGCAGGGGACAGGGGGGTATATGTCCCGAGCAGGACAGCTAAACCTGAAAGGACCCCTGCAGACCCCTCACATGTCCTCCCTCTGGCTTTAGGTGGTACGTGTGGAGCCCTTGGCAAATATGGGTCAGCTGACCGCCTTGCTGAACTCCATTGGCTGGACACTGCCGGTGGTTCCTGAGCTTGATGACCTCACAGTAGGTGGGTCCAGAAAACCGGAACATTGACGAGATCACCATTTGGGACTCATCCCCCTTGTTTTAATTCCCCCTCCCTTGATATTTCCTTCTTTCCTGCTCTATCACTCTCTCTCTCCCTCCCTCCCTCCCCCTCTCTTTCCTCCCCTAACCCCTTTGGCAAGATTCAGTTTAATGACTCTGAGCACTATCCCAGATATAAGTGCAGCGTTTACATGCAATATTGCTCACTAATCGATATTATATTTCTTGTGTGGTGCATCAGAGGCCGCAGCTGATTGGGTTACAGCTGAGTAATGGCCCTGTGTCAGTGGTATATGTTTGACTGGGGAGGAAATGACTTGCACTGCTCTGAAGTGTGTGTGACTAGCAGTAACGTGCACACGCACGTGCATATATTGCCTTGCGTGCACACTTTACATGGTGTGCACTATGAATGCATGTCCTTTGGACCCATTCATGTTCCTCCCAGTTGGGCAGTGAAAGGCACACGGTAGGTATCAGTCTCAGACTCGAGCCTGTGGGGAGTTTTGATGTCAAATCTCAGAGTTCTTTTAACTTGTCTTTGCCCAGCTATCCTACGTTTGTTTGTTTGTTTGTTTGTTTACAGTAAAAGCAGAATCTGCATAAAGGCAGAGTTTTGCCTTCACTCTCATAAAGTATAAACTCAGCACTCTGTCACCAGTATGAAAGGGAAAGCCACTTCATTACATACATATTTCAGCATGTTTCTTATTTTTATTTAATGAGCTATATTGTCCCCCCCCCCTCTCTCTCTCTCTCTCAGGGGGACTGGTAATGGGTACAGGTATAGAGTCCTCCTCTCATATCTATGGTCTGTTCCAGCACATCTGTGTGGCCTACGAGCTGGTACTGGCAGACGGTAGCCTGGTCCGTTGTACTGAGGTACGCTTTTGCGTGTGTGCGCGCAGTGTGTGTGTGTGTGTGTGTGTTATGCCTCTTTGTGCCTCGGTAAGCATGCACATTTCTTTTAAGTGTTAATTGTGCATCTTTGTGTGGTCTGAAAATGTGCTGACATCTCAACAACGTTTAAAGCTTTTATGACGTTCACAATGTATAAGTGGCTCTACGGCAGAGAGAGGATGAATGAGGGAAAGAGGTGAAGAACAGAAAGAAAGATACAAAATAACTATCCCATTATTTATTTATTTATTCATTATTCATTCTCAATAAGTTGTGCACAGGGGTGTTAGTACTGCTGTCTGTACACTCATCGTCTGTATTCCAGAATCAGAGACATTTTATGAGCTACTAAAGTGAATTTTATTGGATTCATAGCAACTTTTCAAAGGCTGGGTATGTTCTTTCTCTGGACAGAAAGAGAACCCTGACCTGTTCTATTCAGTTCCGTGGTCCTGCGGAACGCTGGGCTTCCTGGTAGCAGCCGAGATCCGGATCATCCCCGCAAAGAAGTGGGTGAAGTTGCGCTATGAGCCCGTCCAGGGTCTAGACGCCATCTGCAAGAGGTTCGCGCAGGAGTCGGCTAACAAGGACAACCACTTTGTGGAGGGCCTTCAGTTTTCACTCAATGAGGCTGTGATTATGACGGGCACCATGACTGACCACGCAGAACCTGATAAGGTGAAGCCATCAGCTGTGTGTGTGTCTGATGTTGTGTCTGGTAATGATGTGTGTGTGTGTGTGTGATGTGTGCCTGATGTCGTGTATGATAATGGTGTTGTGTGCCTGATGTTGTGTGTCTGATAATGATGTGTGTGTGATGTGTGCCAGATGACGTGTCTGATAATGATGATGTGGGTCTGATGATGATGTGTGTGTGATGTGCCAGATGACGTGTCTGATAATGATGTTGTGGGTCTGATGATGATGTGTGTGTGATGTGCCAGATGACGTGTCTGATAATGATGTTGTGGGTCTGATAATGATGTTGTGGGTCTGATGATGATGTGTGTCTTCAGCCACTTCTCCATGTAAAGAGGAGGTGAATTGCAATTAAAAAATAGTTTTAATGAGCAACATACACTTCTACCATGTCACAAAATACACTTGGCTACATGCTTAAACCTCCAGGACTAGCCACCGTTGGCTAGCAGTGAGGTTTAGCACCGCGTTTCTTCATGTGCGTCCATACGCAGATCAACCGCATTGGCTTCTACTACATGCCCTGGTTCTTTAAGCACGTGGAGAGGCACCTGAAGGAAGGGTGTGTGTGTGTGGAGTACATCCCCCTCAGACACTACTACCACAGACACACACGCAGCATCTTCTGGGAGCTGCAGGTACGTCCCGCACGCACTGTAAACACGCGGCATCTGTCGGGAGACAGACGCGATGTCTGACCAGCTGAATTCAGAACGAAGTGCGTGCCAAAGCTCTGTTCTTCAGTCTCTTCTCTCTTAACACCATAAGCTTCATCTCTTCAGCCCATGACAATGTGATGTAGCAGGCGTATGTCTTACCACTTTACCATATCATCGTCATCGTCATCATCTGAATGTCTATATGAGTGTGCGCACTAGCACACAGACACACACACACCTACACGCACAAGCACACTAACTTTCTGTATTACATTCACTAATGCTTTCCCTCTCTGCTATTAGCTGAAGGAAGTTCTATGTGGCAATTATCCCAGGCTAGGATTACTTAATGAATTATGCAGGTTGTATTTATTTATTTTTTTCTCGCAGAATTGATATCGCTTCAGCTGGGTAGGGGAAATTGTGTGTGCGTGTGCAAACACGCATACCATTAGAAAGAGAGAGATGTGCGCACACACATTTCCGTTCAGGCAGTTTTCTCATAATCGTAGTAAATGGCATGATGTTAAATATGGGCTCTACTAATGTGGAAGAGAAGTATTGATCTGTCTGTCCATCTGATGGGTCCTCTTACGTTAACAGCAACCTTTTTTCATCACATTTTCACCACTTTTCTCTTTCCCCCCTTATATGAACTCTCTCTTCTTCTCTCCCTCTCACTCGTGTTCAGGACATCATCCCGTTCGGGAATAACCCGCTGTTCCGATACGTGTTTGGCTGGATGGTTCCTCCTAAGATCTCCCTGTTGAAGCTGACCCAAGGAGAGACTCTCCGCCGTCTGTACGAGCAGCACCACGTGGTGCAGGACATGCTGGTCCCCATGACGCACCTGCGCATGTCCATCTTGCATTTCCACCAGCACATCCGCGTAAGGTCCACCGGTCTGAGGCCCTAGACCTTCAACATTGTGAACATCACATGTGTGCTCCTGATGCCTTGTAGACTGTACCTGTGTGTGTGTGTGTGTGTGTGTGTGTGTGTGCGTGCGCAGGTGTACCCCCTGTGGCTTTGCCCCTTCCTTTTGCCCCCTCGGCCGGGCATGGTGCACTCCAGAGACAACGTGGAGGAGCTGTATGTGGACATAGGTGCCTACGGAGAACCCCAAGTGAAACATTTCCAGGCTCAGACCTCCACGCGGCAGCTGGAGAAGTTCGTCAGGGATGTTCATGGGTCAGTTCCCGTCAGAGAAAGGCTTTCTCTCTGCCCAAGAGGGCAGGGTTCAAATGCCTTACATGCTCTCGGAGATGTGGACGAAGCATTTTCGCTCGTCTTGGTTCGATAGTCTTCAGAAACGCACATGACGTTGATCTTAACTCTGTCAATCTCCAGTTTCCAGATGCTTTATGCAGACGTGTACATGGAGCGGGAGGAATTCTGGGAAATGTTCGATGGAACACTGTACCATAAGCTCAGGAAGGAACTGGACTGCGAAGGAGCTTTTCCTGAAGTCTTCGACAAAATCTGCAAAGCGGCACGTCACTGATTTTAATCTCCACTGAGTTCAGGGGAGACCAGGACCATTGTCAGTCAGGTTTCATGATTGTTTTTTTAACCAGCCAATCACACTTTGCCATTTTGCAAATAACAATTCACTTATTTGGGTTCGAAAGCACAGATTAGTCTTATGGGCTCTTTTAATGGGCTCTCTCAAAGAAGGACCTCCACACTCAAGTCTTGAAATTCATAGCTGATTCACCAAAAGAGAAAATATTAAAGTTGTATTTTCCTACTCTGGCTGGTTTCCATTTCTGTTTGTGTCTACTGAAGAACAATAGAAATACAGTTTCATGTTGACTTCTCAGTGTCGCTCTGTTGTGATTAATGAATGAACTCTATTTACCCTCAGCATGTTTTCAGATGTATTGTAGACACCTATAGTAGAAACCATCACACTATAACTCTTATGCTGATTGAGTCATGGTCTAGGACCTGGGAATCAAACCTACGACACACACACACACACTTTTGTCAGGATGTGTTGCTGCTACTGTTTAACTTATGTCCCACTTTAACTGCATGTGACCGCTTCAGTCTGTGTGTGGTCTAGTCAGTGTGGGGTTTCTGGCTTTTAGAAGGTGAACATTAATGTCTTGTTCTCTCAGATGGTAACATCCTCAGGTCCTGTTTAGGGCTGGGGACCAGGTCCCTTCTTAATCCAGCTCCTTTATTAAGTGCTTTACAATGTCCAGAAACTGTATGGTACTGTGTGGTTCATAATATTAGGTGACTAATATACACATGACAAAAACTCAGAATCATGCGGTTAGCTTTTGAATTCATTTTGAGGCAAAAGAATTTGTCTCTCCCATACAAACTGCTAATTTAGGTGTGTGGATGGATAGATGGATGGGTGGGTTGTGTGTGTGTGTGTGTGTAAGAGACAAACTAAGCCGAAGAAAACAAACGTTCTCCATTAAAGGTGCTGTGTGGTTGCAGAAAGCACGATCTGTCCACAGGAACGTTGATGGGTCTCAGTCTCTCCCTGTCAAACAATGAAGACCTTTGTGTTACAATACAAACCGTCTTCATGAGTTTCAGTGGACCACCAGAGCTGTTTAGAAGAAGCTCCAGGTGTGAACAGCCAGGGCCTGTGTGTTGCTGTGGTAGGAACAGTTCTTACTGCCTGTACTTGTCTGTCGCAGGGCATTGTGGGTAGCGCTGGGTGCCAGACACAAACGATGAGCGGTATCCACTTCCACTGCTGCTCTGAGACGTCCTTGTGATGTCATATTGTCCTGGTCCAACTATGTTCTGTGGAAGACGTAAAGCGCGTGATGGTTGGAACACATGGGGTCTCTCACCCCCCGCACGCACTTCCGTCTCTCATTCTTTTTCTCACAGAGACATTCTGAGCAGGCATCACGTTAGACAGCCTCCCCACAATAATGCATCAGTGTGGTTTTTGCTAAGCCCTTAGAGGACCTGCTTGGAGTCTTAACCTCTTAAACTTCTGGCCTTTGTTATTAATTTATTCATCACAAGGCATATTCAGTAACCACTGTGAATTATTTAGCAACTACTTTGAAACTAATATGAAAGGTATGTAATCACAAGAGTGAAAAATTTGAGTCTGGGCTCATTGTCAGGTCCTTCAGGATTTATGAGGTTGAAGAGTATCTTGAAATGGCATCTAGAACCTTCTCCAGCAATGGAGAAATGGCCAAACTCTCTCATAGTAGATGAGCCATTGCTTTCCCTCCATTATAATGTATGCCTGTTGCTTAAAAACACTGTAATTAGATGGTTAAATGTCCTCACTAACTCTATACTGCTATACAATATATGTGTGCGTTTGTCTTGGTTTTCCTCTGTAAGATGTCACATGTGTGCTCCTCACATGGTTATACAGCCAAGACTCTGCCCTCTTGCTGACCCTGGGGGAGGAGGAGAGGAAGGGGGCTGCCTTGCCTCTCCTTGATTGGCCCATCAGGATCGTCGTGTTGACATCATACCAACCTGGGCCAGGAAACGTCTAATGAAGAATGGGACAGAAAGAATTCAAGGTGCAAGCAAGGTTAACCTCCAGCACGTTTCTGGCTTCATAACCATCCTTGTATGGAGCAATGGTTAAGGCAAGATGAAATTACAGATCTTTATATCTTCATTGTAAAATCAACATCATAGTCTTTATGGCAAGTTGTGTGGCTGAAGAAATGTAAATAAAAGTATTGTTTACGTGCCGCTGGCCGTGGGCAGTGGGTCAGGGAGCAGAGGTGGACTCTCTCCGTGGGCACTCTGGGGTACTGCTCTCTCCTGCTAAACACGCCATGTTTCCTCTTTTCAGGCCTCTGGAGCTCCTCCCCAAACTTGGGCACCTCTTTAGTGTATTTGCCCAGATTCAGATTCGCCCTCCTCTGCAGAGAGTGATCACTGTCATACTCCAAAGAGAAAATACGCATCGATCAAGTCTTAAAAGTTTTAAAAGGTGCCCACAGGCGTAGCGAAGTATCCGTAGCTGATTGGTTGGTTCCTGTGACCCGTGAACAGGTCGTACGGGCCTCTCTTACTGACGCCGCCTCTCAGGATCAGCTCGGTGAAGCTCTTCAGATTGTAGGACCCTGGGCCCAAACCACAGTCCTGCCGCATATGCAAAGACGAGATTCATGTGTAGCATGCGTTCTGCTAATGTGTGGTTCTAGAGCACACAATTAGTTAGCATAAGGTTGACAGAACAATTTTAACTCTTATTTAATCCTCACTGTAGCTTTTTAGATTACTGAAACGGTTACCGTAGTGCCATTAGGAAAGCTCCGTGGAGTGGTGTTGTAGTCCATGGAGGGGCATGAGCCCACAGACCTCCTCTCCTTCTCCTCCAGAGCTGCTGAGGGGATGCCCCCCTTACCATAAGTACCTGGACCTGGGGTCCAACTCTGCATCACATGCCACATAATGTATGCATCTTCACATAGACATGCACAAAATGCATACTAGTGCCTTCACATAGACATGCACATCTATTCAAATCAGACGCAAGCACAGAACACTGTCCTGACTCCTTTCCCCTATGGACACCACGTTAAATAAAGTCTTGATTCTGGACATCTTCAAATGTGAATGTTATACAGTTAACTGCTTGTCATTCCATGTCGTGATATCAGAGAATGAATGAAGCGCTCTTGCTCATATGACCCTCGCACGACACTTTGTCTCCATCTAGTGGCCGATTCCTGTACCTGGCAGTCTTTGAAGCGTTCCTCTCTGGTCTCGCATATTCCTCTCGGGCAGCCTGGTTTTTTCTCTAGCTCCTCAGTGAAACTAGTGATCCTATATGTGCCTGGGCCAACCTTGTATTTCTGAGGAATAAATATAGGGGATAAAATGACAAATGGTTAAAAATGGTCAACTTCACAGCTGTGGATTTTCAGTCTAAACAAAGTATACAAAGAGTATAATTCTAAACACCCTGGTACTTTTCCCGCTGAACATTACTGACGGGACACTACAGTCCTGTTGTGCTATATTTCTCACAGTTGTGCGAGTCAGAACCCAAACGATGCTGCTGTCACTCACCAGGAACTGCTTGTTCTCCCAAACATCCCGGTACAGGAGGTGTGGCATCTGGGCCAGGCGGGCAGTTTCCTGGGCCCTCTTCCAGCCGGGACCCTTCGCCCGCTCCTGCACTGCACGGGCACTGAAGTCCCCACAGTCTATATTATATGTGCCTGGCCCGAGGTTCCTCTCCTGACACACACACACACACACAGTGTAAATGTGGAAAACACAAAATCCCTGTAACCTTTCACTGGAAACTGGAAATCTCCCTGGGAGTTTTATGTACACAACAGTGATCCAGGAGTGTGATTTGGTGAGTTATGTTATGTCCTGATTACACTGACTAAGCTCCACAGAACATGAAGCGATAACAAAACAAACAGCTCCTTCACTGCAGCCGCCAGGTGTGTGTTTAATGCTTCACCAGGTCACTAGTCCTCCTCCTGCAGTAGGGGATCTGAGTATATGTCCCCAATCTCTTGTTTGCAGGATGGACACCCGACACATCAAACCTGTCATTTGGAAAGCTACATTATTTTTTAACTTTCAGGAAAAAGTGCAATCTGCATTTTGTGACTACTCCTACAATATTATTATTATTATTAGTAATAGTAGTAGTAGTAGTTTTACCTGGCTGACTGTGTACCAAAAGGAGCTCCTTTGAACCTTTTTTCCGTCATCTTTTGGCCTCTAAAGGTCGAGACCAAACACTCCCTGTGTCTCTAAGAGCGTTGTGGCCATGCCAACGGGACATAAATAATGGACGCACCATTTCTTAGCAACAAAGACCTCGGAACCTCCCGGCAGGCTTAATGGACCGTCCTGAGGTATCGGGTCCTCATTACCCGAGAAGTCTATTAACAGGGTTGCCAACTCTCACGCATTGAGCGTGAGACACACGCATTCGACCGATTTCACACGCTCTCACGCCACACTTCCGATATCTCACGCCGAAAAAAAGAATCTAGATTATTTACCTCTGATCCACATCTATGATTCAATGAGTTACTAGTTCGCTCTGGTGCCAACCACTGGCGATCGATAGATCGCGATATAACACTTAATTTGTGTCCATTTTACGTTCTTTGTCTTACGTTCTTTACGACTCTGTCGCTATATTTAGCGACTTTTCAGACCATCTAGAGACACTTTTTGTAGTAAAAAGCAACTAGCGACAAATCTAGCGACTTTTTGTGATGTTATTGGAGATTTTTGGAGACTCTGAACACACACGCTCTTCAGTTGCGGGCCTCTGGGGCGGGTGTTACCGTGAGCCCCGCCCACAACACTCAGTGCAGTCTCACACTCAGAGCAGACCCTCACCGCTCCACGTCCACTCTGCAAATGAACTGCGCATGTCCAAAGCTGCCGCTGACGCCCCGCCCCGTATTTACAGAGCGGGATGTAAATATAAATGTAATTTACGTAAAAATAATTTATACAAAGCATTAAAGTCATGTAGTTATTTTGAGAAGTGACTGCCTATTTCAAAGGCAACAGATGTTGTTCATTTGTAGTTCTAACATATTTAGGGCGTTTTTTACTCACTTTTTTCTCTCCCAACGTTATTCCTTTACAGCTTCAAAAACATGTATTATGCAAATTAGGTGATGACGTCATTTAGCGACTTCTAGCAACTTTTAGGACAACCAATAGCCACTTTCCTTACTGAGGAGTTGGCAACACTGCTGAGGTTCCGGCAGTGGGTGTGTTACCCACTCAGTGGGAACGCAGCCACAAGAGTACCTGGCTGCAGACCTCCAGCAGGAGGCACCTCCACGCTGGGGCAGGAAGTGACGCACCTCCACGCTGGGGCAGGAAGTGACGCAGCTCCAACGTGAGGCTGGAAACGGAGACGCGTCTGGCGAAACGGGTGTCCTTGTATGGATTTACGATTCAGATTTACATAAATAATATTTTGCTTCGCGTTTATGTTAATCTATGTATCGATTTATTAACGTGGGGCTGGAAACGGAGACACGTCTGGCGAAACGGGTGTCCTTGTATGGATTTACGATTCAGATTTACATAAATAATATTTTGCTTCGCGTTTATGTTAATCTATGTATCGATTTATTAACGTGGGGCTGGAAACGGAGACACGTCTGGCGAAACGGGTGTCCTTGTATGGATTTACGATTCAGATTTACATAAATAATATTTTGCTTCGCGTTTATGTTAATCTATGTATCGATTTATTAACGTGGGGCTGGAAACGGAGACACGTCTGGCGAAACGGGTGTCCTTGTATGGATTTACGATTCAGATTTACATAAATAATATTTTGCTTCGCGTTTATGTTAATCTATGTATCGATTTATTAACGTGGGGCTGGAAACGGAGACACGTCTGGCGAAACGGGTGTCCTTGTATGGATTTACGATTCAGATTTACATAAATAATATTTTGCTTCGCGTTTATGTTAATCTATGTATCGATTTATTAACGTGGGGCTGGAAACGGAGACACGTCTGGCGAAACGGGTGTCCTTGTATGGATTTACGATTCAGATTTACATAAATAATATTTTGCTTCGCGTTTATGTTAATCTATGTATCGATTTATTAACGTGGGGCTGGAAACGGAGACACGTCTGGCGAAACGGGTGTCCTTGTATGGATTTACGATTCAGATTTACATAAATAATATTTTGCTTCGCGTTTATGTTTATCTATGTATCGATTTATTAACGTGGGGCTGGAAACGGAGACACGTCTGGCGAAACGGGTGTCCTTGTATGGATTTACGATTCAGATTTACATAAATAATATTTTGCTTCGCGTTTATGTTTATCTATGTATCGATTTATTTTTATTTATATTTTATAAAAGATCTATGATATTAGCAGAGCCTAGATGAATGGAACTCAATGCTAGAAATACAGATTAAAAACAGCTAGCTAACTATCCACTGGGCCAGGACAGATGAACGTATTGTGCTTAAAAGCAAAAAAAAAACAACAACTTTCCTCTATATTTCAATGTAGTAAACAGGTTTAGGCAGTAAAGACGCTAGTGCATTAGTGCTACTGTGAGCTCACTGGTGCTGGAGAGGCACCCAGATCATGTTAAGGTTTAAAACGATTAAAAACGTTAAATAATATTTGTTACTGAAACACTAGATATTGTTCTGTGTTGAGAAAATTGCTCAAACTAACCCATATGATTCTAAAAAGTGGGTATTCTCTTCTCTATTAGAGATTCTGATATTATTTTGTATATTATCTGTAATGTTGATCGGTTGTTCAATAAAACAGTATAATAAAAATTTGTGGTTTTCGTCTGTAATTTGTGTTTTTGTAAAACAACTATAAAAGTGTGTGTACATACACACCCTTGTTACCCATGCCAATTCATTAAGACTTTTGTTTTTCAGCAAATTTGCATATCTTGAGCAGCTATTTGTTAATTGAAAAGCCAATTGTATGACACTCTTACACTACCTAATATTAAATAAAACGAAAGTCAGTCAGATTCAGAAATGCAATATGCTGTTCTTCCTTTAGACTTACATTTGCATATTAGCAGGAAAACTGCAAGTGCATCTTTACAGTTATTTTCTCACCCATCTTTATAACCAAGTATTTTTGGCAGTATATTTCACTAAACAGGCCATTACATTTACAAAACGGCAACCCCCTCACCACCCTAACAGGCACACAATCAATAATATCAAGGTTCTTTTTTTTTACTTTTTATTAAATGTTTGATACACATTGTATTTTGTCATTTATTTAAAACCATGGCATTGACACAGAGACCCTGTTTGTCAACACATGCTTCCAAAAACAATTCCATGTCCTCTCCATATTCAAATTGGAACATGAACGGTTCCTTGGTCTCTGGGCCATCTCCCTTCATAAGCTCAATGAGGGAATCTTTCCGGTCTTCCTCAGTCTGTGTCAAATATATTGGCATTGTTACATGCCCCCGTAACTGTGTGCGGTTCTGGCTGATCCATTTCACAGCTGTGGAAAGGTCCCTTACAACCGCTGGCTCCTTCAACAGAAAAATAATCAGTACAGTCTTAGTGAAAATCAGAGTGTGTTGCCATAGTTACATTATGTGGAATTGCAATTCAGGTTAGAGATTCTGTACTGCACTGACCTGATCAACTTCTGCACGCTTGCGTTTTTTAAGTTTTGAGACCGGCACATGGTGGCCTTGCAGGACAGCATTGGATTCCTCTGTCCAATGAGCAAAGAGTTTGCCAAAGCTTGAAAATAGAAAAGTCCTGATATTGGTTACACTTCTAACATTAAGGCATTTTTCTCAAAGCAATCAAATCATACCTGTCAAGTTCAAAGTTTTCCATTAAAAGCAGGCACCACCATTTCCGCAATGAGGGCATGTCATTCTGTAAACATACAAAAGTATTGTAGTAGTAAAATTTGCTACATTTGAACATCTTTTGTACAATTGATCCTCTTTAATAGTTCCAAGTTACTTACAATTGTGTAGTCAAAGGGGGCATCCAATGCCACATACAACGCAGACTGCAATTTAAACACATGGAAGTTTGTATTATATATTATAATTTGGACAACTACAATATAATATTACTATATTATAGTTCAAAAGTTTAAAACCAAAATGAATTACCTATAACATGTCGTACCATTAGCATGAAGATCCCACAGTCAAGCCCATAGTCTTGGCTTGGAAACCCCTGTAGAAACAATAAACAAAAATCCAATATAAAATGTATGGGGAGAGATTATTGTCATTAGCAATCATGTTACACACACGAACACACACACACACACACACACAGACAGAAACAGAGAGAGACAGACAGAGAGACATTTATTTACATTTTGGTATAACGTGGCAAAACGCAAGGATTTCAGTAGGATATGAATTCTTTCTATAGGCTCTGTATGCACATTTAAAAGAACATGGATGATGATTGAAAATAAAGATAAGCTTTGCGTACCTTTGTATTTTATCCCATTCTTGATATGGGCATCCACATGTCTGTTGATCTTCCCCTTTGTTGTTGGTTTGAAGGTTGGGCAAAGAGGACAGTGAAACAGTTTTCTGCAACATGTGTTGCATTCTTCGAGGTTCGGTTGTACACCAGCATCACAGATAGAAGGGTGCATCTGAAACCCAGTGATTAATAAGATTAATTGGACATTTATTTTATTGAAATGTTATAATGTTATCATTCTAAGGTCAGCAATATATACAATATATGAAACATTTTATATTTACACCTAACAAAAAACTACAGTATTGCAGCATACAGAGGGTAGTGCATGAGGTTTCGTGCAACTGTGTCCATCAAAATCCCAAACGGATATGCATTCCCATAAATTTCAAATTCACTGACTTAATATAATCTGAAGATCCTTAAAAAATTTCCATTTGTAAAGCAATATTAAATTACCTGGAAATATTTATATTGTTTTAAAGCATGGGATAACTAGGGTGATGTATATATATCAGCTTATGACACTAAAGTAACATGACCTAGACCTATTATTTATGCACACAAATAAACCTATTACAATACACGTATGTTGTGCCAATAAAATTAATATACTGACATGATTGTCCATCTAAATATTAATTACAGCAACATTGGTTTGACAAAGTCACAGGGTTGCCAACTCTCAAACACACGCATTTGACCGTCTTCACCAGTGGTGTAGTCCTAAAAAAATAAGTGGGGGGGTCGCGTGATGGCGAGTGTAAGTTGTTGAGCGGGGGGTGGCGAGTGTAAGCCACAAATTAAGTATTATATCGCAATAAATCGATCGCCAGTGGTTGGCGAATTACTAACGCGTCAAGTTTAAACCTAGCTTTGAACGTAACAGTCTTAGCAAGAACAACACCGGTAACAAAATAACATTTTTAACACCGGTTAAAATAAGTGAGGGGACGGCGTCCCCCGCCCCCCAACTACACCCCTGGTCTTCACACGCTCACACGCCATACATCCGATTTCTCACGCCGGAAAAAAATCTAGTTTATTTACCTCTGATCCATATGTATGATTCAATGAGTTACTAGTTCGCTCTGGCGGCAACACCTGGTGATCGATCGATCTCAATATAATACTTAATTTGTGTCCATTTTACACCCCCGGTAACGTTCGCCAACCTTTGGCCAACGTTACCCTACCTAGCTAACAAACAGGTCTCAATAGGCTTTATTTTTTATTTAGCTTTTATTCACTCAAGCTGTAGAGTTCAATAAAATATATACTAATTAAATAAACTATTTTACCTTAAGATACTCACCTTCATTCAAAAGTAAGGAAAACCTTGAGACGGGTCGAGACGGGTCTGGCTGCAGCGAGGTACTCTTGCTTGAAAACTTTACTATTGTACTGTTGTAATTTCGTCACTTCCTGCCCCAACATGGAACTGCGTCACTTCCTGCCCCAGCGTGGAGGTGCGTCACTTCCTGCCCCAGCGTGGAGGTGCCTCCTGCTGGAGGTCTGCAGCCAGACCCGTCTCAACGCAGCGGAAGTGTGCTAAATATTAACCCTTTATCTACTGTATAATAACTACATTAAGCATAATGGTTAATATTTAGCACACTTCACCAGCATGAGCTTTTTAAAATTTTAGTGAACTGGATGGAGAGAAAACACAGTGGTGGGCCGTTAACGGCGTTCGTTAATTTGATACTCTTATCAGGCGATATAAAAATTATCGCCGTTAATCTATTCTTAAAGTTGGGTTGGGAACTGGGTCAAAATGGGTAAGCAAACTATGATGACTTTCAACTTGATAGTTTAGCTCGGCTGTATTCCTAACCAAATTGCACAGTAGGGGTGAGAACGAGTTTTCAAACCTGTGAATTACAAATCGTACGTGTGTTTACATGGATGCAGCCACAAAGTCGCCAGGTTTGCTTCATGGAAAATTCATTTTTAGGAACGTAAAGTGTTACCGGAGCGGAGCTCGGAGCAGTCGTTTTCTGCATGGTCCTAGCGCTAGATTCGTCGCTATTTAAATATTTCTTTTTAACCGTTAAAACTGCAGAGGACCAAAACCGGCTTTTGAAAAAGTCCCCCCCAAATTACGTCCGTGAGGTTAAATGTACTAAATGTTGGCTTACATTTCAAATATCATGTTTAGCTGAATAAACATGTTATCAACCCCTTTTAATGTACAGTATGTAGGCTTACAAATTCATGTTTAACTGAATAAACCGTTGAACACGAGTAGCCTACATTTTATTGAGCATATTTTTTTTTCTTCAAGTATCAAAGTAGAACAGCTTTCTCAAGCAGTCATTGATGCATTTTGGAAACAGGAGATGAGCCCCTGGTCTAATGCACCCTCTGTATTAGGAAACCCTATCTCAAAAACTGACTTTTAGTCATTACTTGGGTAGCACGCATATGAGCCATTTTAATATAGATGAATCTAGATTAATTTCAAGATTTCAGTGAGATTAATCTAGATTAAAAAAATGAATCTATGCCCACCCCTATTAATTAATCATTTCCTGATTTAGAAGTAACATGAGCGGGGTGAAGAGAATGTGTCAGCAGGTCAAGGTGAAATATAAAAATATACTCCAGAATGGTTAGTAGACTTGATTAGTCTAATGTGCAGGAAAAGGTAAAACACCATATTAAATAACTGTATAAAATATTTTAGCAACCAGAAAGAAAACCGCTACTGCTGCTACTGGTGGTGGGCCTCTAGCAGCCCTCACTCCTGCAGAAGACCTTGCTTTAGAGCAAAACAGCAGACACCCTATCATTGTGGAATTTGATGAATATAATAAGGAAGCGCTTAAGCGCAAGGCAAACCTTTTGAATTTCACTGCAGACCGTTGTCCTACTAAGATGTTATGCATCCCCAACGCTGTACAGAAATGCGCCACTGGCAAAGAAGCGCAAAGCTTTAGTCTTCTATACTCGGGTACAAAGAATTTTATTTTTTGTGATAGAGTGTATGCTAATGTATGTTTGTTGACCATAACTGCGATTATACACTGTATTCCATTTTACACTGACTTGAATTTGTTAAGATTAAACCAATACATTGAAATGTGCAGAAACCACTGATTAACAATGAATATGTACTCTGAAGATCGAAATATAAATTGCATTTGGAATAGTGGTCGGCCATTATCGGTGTTAACGCCGTTAACGGTCCACCACTAATTTGGAAATATAATTATTAAATTCTGATAATAATAACCTGCAATCATTCCAAACTAATAATTACAGTACTCAATTAAATGTATAAAGATATGATATGATATGCTACATCCACAGCAATTTAATGGATAGAACTGCAGCGGAACCTTATTCCTCAATTCAGTTTCCCGGATGGCAAGACTGACATCACGCTGCTCAGCCAATAGAAGTGGTCCAGCGAAGCTAAGCCTCAACTCTAGCCTGGTACAGAGCAGGTTTGTTCAAACGTATATGTTGCTGTAGTAACTGAGCAAGGCTTAAGTTTAGCCTCTTTTGTGGAACTGAATTTGAGCAAAATGAGCCAGGCTTGTCTTAAAAAGCCCTTACTGAGTTAGCTCACTTAGTGGAATACCCCCCTGGCGTTCCACCATGTTTAAAACGCTGGGAAGCTGGTGGGGTGGGCGTGGCTTGGTCCCAGAGGCGGTTTCAGAGCTCTGTGTCAGTCCGGAATCAGTGACCAATGGAGATTGCAGAGGAACGCCTTCATCTAAGCCCCTCCCACACGTGAAATGTGTTCCAAAAGTCAGAAGCAAAAAACTAAGCAGAAGCAAAGAGAGATTCCAGAAACAAAAGACCTTACTGGGAAAATCCAAAAAAAACCCCAAAAACAATGGAACCAAAAATTTGTCAAAATGCAAACGAAAATAATTTTCAAATAACCGAATATATTTTAAATATATACTTTTGATATATTTTTTTCTGTTTTGTTCTTGATATTAAGAATTTTGCTTGCAGATTTACTTTTGCTTCTGTGGAACTTTTGATACAAAAATCACACCATAAAAAAAGCTTACCGGTGACCCGGACACGTCCGTCGGGCTGACCCAGGCAGTCCCGCCACGCCCACCACTGTGGACCGCCACGCCCACCGCTCTGAGCCAGCAGGTTTGTAACGCCACGCCTGGGAGTCACCACAGCCAGAAGTAGCGCCGCATTGCACTAGGTACGTTTGGTCACAAACCACGACTTCGTAGATAAATGGTTCACCAGAACTTTAGAGTGGGTCGAGCGGGCTGTTCACCTCGGTAGACATTATTAACACATACAGGAACAACACAACGTAAAGCCAGCGCGGCGAGCAGGGACGGCGGTGCAGTATAACTCGCTCACTTCCCCTGGTCGCCTAACTAGTGACCCACGCTGTTGGCCAGTGAGTATTAACGTTCATATTAACGTTATTTATAGAGAAAAACCGTGTAAAGTGTCACCTGTGGGTCGTTTCTACCTCGCCTAGCGAGCTGAGAACATACAGATTTAATCTCATTGCGCTCTGATTTCACTAACTTAAGCGAGATAAAGGTGATTCCGGTCTAGTGGGCACTGCCTGAACTTGGTGAGTGTCTCCGCTTTGTAACAGGTTGGTTACAGAACTGTAAAATGAGCTGGTCACGTTGTTTATGTCCACACAGCCAACATGAACATGTGTCTTGTGAAGAAGATCCCCGTGGACACATCGGACCGTGGTCTTCCTCATGGCTTTGCTAAAGTGTTGCTTTTCTTGTGCTCTTTCAGTGTAATGAACGGAAAAGAGGGATTACACGGTATGATTGGGTGTACGGTAGATCACACATGGCTGCATGTGAACTGGGTGAAAGGTGAACGTCTAGTCGCGGCAGGGTGTGTTGTGGCATGTGTCGGTGCGGCACGTTCACTGTGTACACAGTGGCCCGGGTGATCAGGCTGTACATTATGTTCACGACACCTTGTGAAGATGTATGTTATGTCCTGTGTGTTTCCCGTTAAAGCTTTGTTACTTTAGTTGTGATGTCGTGCTGTCTGTGATCCCTCTGTAGAGAGGAAGTGTGGCCTAACCTGAATGGTGATCCATGATCATGCCCACCGACAGAGAGCCGTGTGTCACTGCTAAACTCCTTCATCTCGTCTTCCTCTCCACCTTTTGGGGCATGCAGATATGGGTGACCTTCATCTCTGGTGAGAATCTGACACGATCAACATGTATAGTTCCTCTTTGAGAAACGGGGCTGAGAAGTGTAATACAAACCCACCGTGGATCTGATATGATAAGAACCTCATAAAAGCCCAAGAAAGCCTGGTCCTAACTGATGTGCTGGTCCTAACTGATGTGCTGGTCCTAACTGATGTGCTGTTCCTTTGCTGCAGGGTTTGTTATGGACAACAATCTAAACAGACACACCTATGGCTTTGTTCAGAGCCGTCTCTTCCCTTTCTACCTGCACGTTGGATCAGCCTGTGCCTTCTTCAACCTCACCATTTTTGCCATATACCATCCTAGTGACCTGCTGAATGAGAAGGAGGCCTTCCAGGTATGTCACATGGGGCCCAGGTGCGAGGTATAGGACTAGGACTCCAGGGTCAGATTGGGCAGGGGCCTCTGGAACACACTCCGTATCAATGTGATTATTTCAAATGTATTTTTAGTATGTTAATTAATGTTTAATTGTTCTGCAGTAAAGACAATTGGCCATATTCATAAAACCTGCCCGAATGAACACAATTAATGGCATATAGCATCGTGGTAGTACGATTGCTCATTTATAAATGTGGATTTGCAGTGTATGTTACTGTTTGTGTAATGCATGACTCTAGAATGTTTTTTTCCTCATTTGCATATGATGAGATTTACATAAATAAGCACATTTGAGATGAGCTCAGTTGAACACCACCTGACGTCAGGGAGGAGTTGAGCAGAACACCACCTGACTTTCATACGTGTGCATTACATTTATACAAGTATATAACATTTCTGTGACACACTCAAACATTCCATTTCTCATGTGAGCATAATATCCATTTACAAAAGTTCAAAAGCCTGCATGCTGTATTAAGTCCAGTTTGAGAGTGTAGTGTAGACTTGAGCTCTCGTCACCGAGCTGCCTTGTTTCACACAGTCAGGCGATGAGGGGCCACAGTGCTCTCACTCTCATGAGATTATAACGGTGTGTCTTTGAGGCGCTGGTGGCTCTGATGCAAGTCGGCCGAAAGAACAACACACCAACTGGTGCGCATCTTACGGGAGCAGGGCAGTGATTGGTCTGTGCAGTGCTGCATTAAGTCCAACAGGCCTGTTAGAACATCGCGTCAGTGCATTTGAAGCCGCTGCAATTTGCACGATCTTTGCACATCACAGCATGTACGGTGTTTACTTACACATGCACATTAACAAAATTCAGCACATGCTTCCGATTAGCTAACCGACAAGCACACTTGTAAGGTACGTTTAGCTAATTGACGAGCGCATTTGTAAGGTGTGTTTTTGGTTCGTTTACGGTGATGATGGGAAACATCGCAGCCGTTTGGGACTTGCTTGGGCAGGATCTCAGAATGCCACAAGCCTCTGTCATAATAAGAAGTGGAAAGGTAAGTGTTAGAGAGGAAGAAACTATAGACATTTAGACTGTGGTGAGATACAGTTTCTCTGCTCTGCCATGAAGTCATCCACTCATCACTACCCTGCTGGTCCTGTCTTTCTGTAGCAAAAATGCATGAAATGCATTACACTGGAGTTGAAAGGGCAGTTTTCAGCTTTCCACTTCTCAAAATTGGTGTTCAGTCATCAGCCTCTCAGCAAGTGTCTTTAATATTCACATATATGTATTCTGATTGGCTTTTATAGCAGTGCCAAGATGACAAGAGCCATGTTGACGCATTGATTATCGCTATGGTAACTTTGTGAATAAGAATTAAATCCCATGTTGCGCAGTTTGCATGGTGTAGCAGAGGTACTGTCAGGGTTTATGAGTCCAGCCCATTGTGAATGCTACATTGCGGTACCATTGTTATAGATTGTGTTGTATTGTTTGACCCCCCTGCTAAATATAATGTTAAATTAAAGCACCAAATCACCACAATTATCACTACAATTATCAGTATAATTTCACACAATAATTAATAATAATAGTGAAGATCAATAAATGAGCTATACGTCTTTAGATACGACAATCCTTATTTAGTCCAAAACTGGGGAAATTCATACACTGCAACTCTCCCAATACCATCTTCAAGAGAACCTTCAAGAGAGCATCATCAAAACTTCTTATCTAAATGTTTTGTTCCTTTGTTCCTCTGAGCTCAGGAAGGGCTGTGAGATCTTCCCTCCTGTGACACTCTTTACCTCCTGCGTTCCTTCACACTGTGTACAGATCTTCATCTTCTTCGTGTGCGTGACCGTGGCGGCGGTGAACGCCCAGTGGTTTGGCCAGCTGACCTCGGAGATCATGGCGGACATGCACGTGATCGAGCAGGCCTGCGGGCTGGGCCAGGACATCGGCCTGTCGTCCAATCGCGAGGCCTATTCCAAACTGTGCGACAACAACCCAAAGTACAGGAGGCTCAGCAGCCGGCTGTGGCTGTATCACCTGCTGTCCTCGCTCTGTAACCTGTGCTGCATCGTGTGTAACGGCTACAGCCTTTACTACCTGGCAGAGAACCTCACCACACTGTGAAGAGGAGGATGGCCAGTTCTGCGCCGGGGTTGCATGCCAGCAGTGCAGATCAGGGCGGTCCGTGTGTCTGACCGGGGTCAGCGTGTAATATATGCAATGACAGTACTTATGTAGATCAGCTGCACTATTTTTGAAAGGTGGCTGTTGGAAGAATAGTTTGATGTTTGTGGCAGATGGCAGATTTTTGATCAGTCTAAGGAGTATTTTGGAATTGTCGATTTTTTTGTATAATAGATTGATGTTTTTTTCTCTCTCTGCTTTTCTCACATAGATAAGAAAAATCCAGATTATTCTATAAAAAAAATAAACCTCCCATAGATTGTTTAGCTGATAAACTTGAGCTCCTTCTGTAACGCCTCGATGTGCTCCATCTCCTGCTGCTCCATCTCCTGCTGTTCTGTGCTCTGGTTAACACGGGCAGTGGGGGTTGCACATGAGGCTGCTGACCGTCTGGTATTTTTCCTGATGCTACATAGTCATTATGGCCATTTTGTACATTGTGGTGTTGATAACAGCTGCTAGGTTATGTGCTCTAAATTATTACGATAAGCGTTATCCTGTGGTCAGTTTATCAAGGGCTTCGGTTGGTAGCAAAAAAAGGCGACTACTTCCGGGCCTTGGAGCTGGTCTCCTAGTGCCGAATTCTACTAACATCCGTTAAACACCCATTTGCAACCTTTCGTCCCTTATGGTAGTCTCACATAGAGGATATTTCCTTTGTAGTGCGAAGTGAGACGTTTTTCCTACATGACTTCCATGTTCAAACCAGCATGTTTAGGCTGTGTCATATTTCCATATCTGACGTGGAGCTCTGTTGAGTGTCTTTACTCAGCCTCGTGTTTCTTATGAATGTGGTTGTGCAGGTAAAGCAGGCTGTGCTATCTAACCACCGTAGGTGCTCAGGACACACCCACACATGCAATGCAAAACACAGAGGAGCTGTGAATGTAACTGAACACAGCTGCAGGGCCGGCTATGTGTTTGAGGACCCAGATAAGCAATTATGTCAATTTCCAGCCTTTTTCATTGGCATCGGTCTGTGAGAGTCAATAAGTAATGCAAACTCGTGTGTTTGGCAAATGGGAGATTGCATTTTGTGGGGGTTGGTTAATCATCAAGATGCCTGCAGTCGAGAGGATTTGATATTTGGTACAAAATACTTTTTTAAACGAATGAAAATATATGAATGAATAATGAAATTAATAATTAGTTGAATATTTCCTAGATCATATAGATGGTGTGAAGTACCTCGTCTTCCTGTTGAATTACTTATGCAGCTCATGTTGTTTTAAAGACCCAGGGAACTGATTTTCAATTAGGTTCACCTCGTTCTTTTGGGTATACATCATACAAATTGAATGTGTGTCCAGTGAATATTGTTCCAGTCCAGTAAATTACCAGTTTAGTTCACCAGAGTTTCTTCCCTTCCAATGTAAAATGAATGGTCCTTATGTTGCGTTAAACTTGTGTAAACTTTACACTCAACAGTGAGAAAGCTGAGGCTCCTCCCACACACACTGTAACTGCTTTACACTCAACAGTGAGAAAGCTGAGGCCCCTCCCACACACACTGTAACTGCTTTACACTCAACAACCAGAAAGCTGAGGCCCCTCCCACACACACTGTAACTGCTTTACACTCAACAACCAGAAAGCTGAGGCCCCTTCCACACACACTGTAACTGCTTTACACACAACAACCAGAAAGCTGAGGCCCCTTCCACACACACTGTAACTGCTTTACACACAACAACCAGAAAGCTGAGGCCCACACACACTGTAACTGCTTTACACTCAACAACCAGAAAGCTGAGGCCCACACACACTGTAACTGCTTTACACTCAACAACCAGAAAGCTGAGGCCCCTTCCACACACACTGTAACTGCTTTACACACAACAACCAGAAAGCTGAGGCCCACACACACTGTAACTGCTTTACACTCAACTACCAGAAAGCGGAGGCCCCTCCCACACACACTGCAACTGCTTTACACTCTACAATCAGAAAGCTGAGGCCCCTCCCACATACTGTTATTGCTTTACACTCAATAGTCAGAAAGCTGAGGCCCCTCCCACACACAGAGTTACTGCTTTCTTACCCTCTTCAAGTGTTCAGCCTAGCTGGCTAGTAAAAGCTACCCAAGTTGTTCCTTGGGATGGTTCTTGTAAAGGTGGATGCCCAACTGTGCTCTCAGACTGAGCTCCTCTAGTTTGCCTCTTGGCACAGGAACAACAAGACCACCTAAAGTATATTTCCAGACGCACATACCATCATATACTAAGAAATATATACGTCACTCTGGATAAGTGTGTCTTGTCAAGTGTGTTATGAGTAAGTAATTTGTTTCTAAGCGTGTAGTATTGTTGTCATCCTGACAGAAAACATAATCTACCAATCAGAAGGTTAATGGTTCAACCATTACTAAGTTGGCACTCTTGGGTTACTGCGCAAGACCCTGAACCCTCCATCGAGGGTCAAAGCGTCATCTAAATGCTAAATGTGAAGGTAAACATAGTGCCTGAATTGCATTGGTGCCCGCATTAGTGGGGTTATACATGTTTGGTTGCATTGGTGCCCTCATTAGTGGGGTTATACATGTTTGGTTGCATTGTGCTGATTCTCCCATCATGTGCTATTACAGTCTGTTCTTGAGTAGTGCGGCCAACCGTGAGTGGGGCGGTGGGCTCACAATCAAACATGCTAATAGGAATAGAAGGACCACGCCCAGACTGTTCTCAGCTAGGACTGATTATCTCATTCGTTTGGCTTTTGAGTAGTGTTTTATAACTTTCTGTTCTGTTATTTGAAATATTAAGCTTGGTTGTTTAACATAGCACACTAATACGCAAGTCATATTTTAATGCTTTAGAATATGTTCCCTGGGTCTTTAAAATGTATCTGCATTGATCGTGTGGCCAGGCATGATGCTACACAGTTGCATAGTGTACCTCATTGTGTGATGTTATAAATCAAACTTGGGCAGAAATATCCTGTCCTTCCCAATCTGTTTGTGTCTAGTATTTATGTGAGTAAAATCGCAATGCCATAGTGCCTTAAATAGGAACATTTGAAGACTTATTTACACTAGACTGTATAGAAAAGACAGTACTGTTGTGCTGCTGGTGAGGCTGTCGGCGAGTTCCTCTATCTCTGCAGTTTAAGGTGATCAATATTCAGTCAATGCAAATGAGACGGCAGCTAATTAATGAGGAATATTTCCATGTGAAATATGCTGTGGTGGTGGTTTTATGGGGTACCTGATGTGAATGTGCTTGTATGGAGTTGAAGCCCATTCTATTTTTTAATTATGTTCACACATAGGATGAGTTCTGTGCAGGAGGGCCAGTGCAGACTATATTCACAGAGCTATTGGTTTATGTTTTATGATTTAGGATTTTTACACATCATGTTAAAGGTGAATGCTGATTTAATTGAGATTGTGCATGTAGGAGATTAATATGTTGGTATAAGTTTCTGATGATATTTTGTTACTTTTTGCACCTTTCACATCTGTTAATGTACCCCTATTATGAAAAAATAGAGGCTCAAATACTTTGTGTGATCAGTGTATTGGACAGCTATTTATTTCAATGTGGTTCCTGTGTTATTGTGTATGTGTGTGTGTGTGTGTGTGTGCCGGAGAGAGGGAGAAATAAAAAGGCTGGTACTAAACTGTACATCTGTGTGTATTTTGTTGATTATCTTTGTGTTGATTTGCCCAAAAATGCATAACATCAGTACTGTCATGCATGTACATGTACACACCCAGGACCAGGAACACTTTTTATACAGGTTCTTCCTGAAACTGTGTTGTACATATTCGAACTGTGTTGTGCATCATATTTTTTGGACTTGGGGTACAGCGGCAGTCTGCTGAGGTCCTGAAGGGCATGTGGGCATGGATACAGCAAAAGGACCGGTCCTGCTCAAACAGCTGTCTGGGGCTCAGTGGCGGTCATAAAACTAACATGTTTGTAAATGTTCTGTGCCTGTTTCTGTTCAAAAAACCATGAAAACCCACTTGCCCCCATTGCAACATGTTCTTGAAGGTAAAGGATGCTTAATTCCAACAAACACGAGTGTTATGCGTATCTACTTTTGCATGAAATCTTTGTAGTGATGTAATGTAGCACTTTGCTGTGTAGAACCTTAGAATCTTATTACTTTACTGAACTTAATAAAAGGATAATAAAAATAGTCACTGTTTCCCTCTCGTTCGTGTTCTTTTTTTTTTTTTACTTTTGGATCTAGTTGTTATGTATTCAGGTTATGTGTCATTGTGTCCCGGTTCTTTGACTACGAATAAGCTCTAACGTCTATAGATTTGCCCAAAATGAACGTCGATCATCTCATTGTACAATTACTCAACATTTCTAGTTACTAAATAGTTACTAGTTTAAAAAAATATTAATTTTAATACCAATCGTAAAACATTTCCTACTTTCTGGTTTCGTGTCCTAGCTGACCCCACGTCAGGTAACTGTGGACGTGACCGGTGCAGTTAGGCTAGAACACCATGGAGAATGAGACTGGACATGTCCACTAATGGAGACACTCATTATTTCTGATTTATTTTAGACAGAAACATTACCGCAAAGTCCGAGCCAAAAGCTAAATCACTGAAGGCTAAATAAACAATTTAAATAACTATTATCTGTCCTTGTACTTTCCAGTTTGTAAAGAGATGTTTGCAGCTTTGAGTCCAGTATATTTGTATGGGTTTTAGGATGAGTAATGAGATTTTTGATAGTTATTTCATCGAGAAAGTAATCATTACAATTTGAGAAGTAATGAGCAATCTATAATAGATTTTTTTTGAATAACTACACCCCAACGGATCTAAAACGGATCCGCATGCATCAGCCTGCATGTGATTACATGTACAGGTACTTGAATCTTTCTCTGACTCCACAGCTACACACACACAACCCTGTTTTGTTGTCCATTGTGCACAGGTAGAAAATACATTTCTAATGTGTGTGACAGTAAATCTCCAGTAAATTGTGGGCAGGTACTCTCATGGAGATTTGTGTAGGCTTCTGTCCCTCCATGATTATTGAGGGCCACAGATACGTCACGAGGTTGAACATGAGCCTAGCAGTAGGAACCTAGACACACCAGACAGGACCTGACAGCTGTTCTCTTTGGTCCAGTACATGTGTCACATCTCCAGATGCTGCATAACAACCAGCCAGGACTTGCAGACCAGTTTCTCTCTGTTTCTCCGACACTTCCACCAGCGTGTGGATCCAGGCCTTGGAGCAAAGGTCCCTCTGCACTGGGGAACAAGTAGAGGAACAAGTAGGCACACAGTTATTAATACACTTCATACAGAAGTCCACAGGATAATGTCACTGGGTCCATCAGTAAATCCAAGCATACTGAACAGCAGAACTCTTCTCTCCCCAGTAAAACACTTGCTTCTGCTGTTTTAGTAAACCAAAGAGACGGAGCTACATGACGAATAAGCAAACCATTAAGACAAAACCAGAATGAATGCTCAGTATGCTTTTTACAGGGTAATCAGCAATACTTCACAATGACGAAGAGTTTGAGGCAGAGTTTTATAGTCCATAGTAATAGGAAAGAGGAAGTGAACCTGCAGTGCATTATGGGAAGTGGAGTCTCTGGAGGCTGGTTGCATGACATTACTTTATACGTGAAGGCTGGACCAATCTGCTCTGATGTATGAAATGAAACTAAAAGCTTAAGGATGAGATTTAAAAAATGTAAACAACTGCACCGAATTTGTGCTTTGATGGAATTTATTATGTTTTAGACGCCAGGGGAAAAAACAACAAATTAAATCAGGGAACACTTTGTATTGTAATCAGTTCAACATTATACAAGTAATGTGTTAGTAGTGGCCAATTTGTTATTTGTCATGTAATTACATAAAATTACATTAATTGGTTAAAAGTGGTTACGATTGTGCAGCATTGATTTCCTGGAGATTACAGTATAACTATATTCAAACTGGAATGTAATAGGCTTTTTAACAATGCCTGGGCTGATCTCATTTGAATATCAAATCAGACATTAAACAATATGCCATATATTATAGTCTACACTATAATATAGTGTCTTTATCTGTGAATGAATTTGCATACCCTGAAGTTTATCTTCAGTGTTCTACCCCAGGATGTTCACTGACAGCACGCGCACACCCCGTCCTCTTTTCTGCACGCACCCCTGAGAGAGAGTTCAGGGTTTTTCACTTTCCAGATGTGTTTCGTTGTCGATATTAATGGGCTAAGGATATAGTTTTACAGTTTTGGCGGGACTGGAGGGCTTCTGGCAATTGCCGACATAAATACATTGCCCGAAGCGGAACACACTACTCCAAAATGTCTCTCTTGTTATTCTTGCTTTGCGAGTTTGAACGCATTTCCTCGCGCCTCCGCTCAGCAGCGCTGGAAGGGCGGTTGCGTGTTCTCGCCACTAGAGGCGCCATCGCTACACTATTGTGCGGCGTTTACGTCAACGGCGTTTTCGCCTACGTAACTGAGAAATTTCCGCCTCCAGCTTTACTAGATCTGCGAATATGCGGCCTAAACAGAGTCTTGTATGATCGGTAAGAATCCGATGCTAATTATTCAAACAGGAAAAAAATGTAATATTGTGAGTTGTTTCGAATTTGAGTCTCATGGTGTCGAATCAGCGGTTAGTGTAAAAGTTACTGCTGCCCAGGAGCGACCTATCCAGCGATAGAGTGTGTGTGTGAGTGTGTGTCCACTAAGGAGAGAGACCTCTGTTTACAAGGTACTGCTACTCTGGGCCATACACGTGAGTTTGTTTTTTATTCTCTTGTATTTAATAACTGAAACTATATAGTGCACTAACCCTAGGATATAAAACAGAATTCCAAATAACCTAGTTTGTGTGCATGGGGGAGCGAACTAGTATTTTATTTAGTTGTCATACAATATTTAATTCAAGGTTAAGGTATTAGTTCTCGAAAGGGTCGTTGATGGATTTCTAGTATTCCAAGCTTTTTACTTGGAATTATTATAGATTATTATAGATCACAAAGCTGTTAGAAGGAACAGGGCAGGCCTGAGTATTTCACGTGTGCCTGTGTTTGCACCTATTAGTTGTGACCCCTGATGATCGTGCAGAGGTTAATTCGTAGGACACTGACCCCTCACCTATGTGCTATTGTCAGATTTACCTGGAGAGCACCTGAAATGGCCAGACCCAGCTCAAGTAAGACATGGGTGTTTATCCCATGCATTTCAAGTTTCACGTTTCCACACTTTCTTCATTTTCTTGGTGTGCATTCATGCATTCGTGTTTGTGTGTGTGTGTTTGTGGTAGATTTGGCCAGTTTTCGGGAGGTGTTTGCCAAGGCCAAGCACATCGCGGTAATCACCGGAGCTGGAGTCAGCGCAGAGAGTGGCGTGCCAACCTTCAGAGGAGCTGGGGGGTTCTGGAGGACGTGGCAAGCACAGGTATCTCACGTGTGTCATCATAAAACACAGGATCATATAACAGACACCTCACAGAAATGCCTACCTTAGGTCAGCTTCTCTCTTATACCTGCACAACTAGCTGATGCCAGATCAGGATTCTCCTTCCAACGTGTTTAGTAATGTTTGGTCCTCTATACAGTTAAAATTATGTTAAAATAATTGTCATAGCTTTAATCTATTGTGTATGTTCTCGTAAACCAATCTTGCAGGATTTGGCCACACCTGGTGCCTTCTCCCGAGACCCATCTTTGGTGTGGGAGTTTTATCACTACAGACGGGAGGTACCCCCATGTAATTACTACTGTACTATTACTAATGTAATGCATAGAAATATGCACAGTAATGCAAAACATCATTTGTTGTGCTACTCATACTAGCAATAGTATGCAAGTCAACAATAAAAATTTCTGTCTGTTTATTTACATTTAATGTGTGTGTCTCTGTGTGTGTGTGTGTATGTGTGTGTGTTCAGGTAATGAGTAGTAAGGAACCTAACCCAGCCCATCTGGCTATAGCTGAGTGTGAGGCTCGTCTTGGCCAGCAGGGCCGCTCTGTAGTCGTCATCACCCAGAACATAGACGAGCTGCACCGCCGGGCCGGCTCCAGAAATGTGCTGGAGATCCATGGTGAGGCTCATCCACTTCATCCCGATCCTCTTTGTTGTGATTGGTCAGTTACTCCAGACGCTGTGTCTCGGCCCTGTCCGTCCTCTGTGTAATTGAATATCAGTACGGATGTCCATAGCTAATTATAGAGCAATAGAGCAGTAACTAAAGGTCAGTTTGGCAGGAGATCAATCTGTTTGTTGTTTGTGTGGTAGAATATAGTGTGAACGTAAACCTGAATGCAGGTCTATGGGGTCTGTGATGGTCAGTCACTGTTGACTGGTGTGTTCCATGAGTAATTCTGCGCCTCTTCTCCTTATAGGCAGTCTGTTTAAAACACGCTGCATGAGCTGTGGGGAAGTGAAGGAAAACTATAAGAACCCTATCTGTCCGGCCCTGAAGGAGAAGGGGTGAATAATCAGACACACACACACACACACACACACACACACACACACACACACACTAGTAAGCACACATTTGCTCTCTCTTTCCTTTCTTGCCTCTTTAGTGCCCCTGATCCAGAGGCGAAGGATGCAAGAATACCAGTGGAGGATCTGCCCAGGTGTGTGTGAGTGGTGTTGGAGAGACGTGAGTGGTCTTGCTGCGTGTAAATCTTTGGCCACTACTGGCAAACATGTTGGTTAGAACAGAGTGGAAGCAGCTGTGATCGTGCAGTGGGGGTTCCGATGTGACTGGCAAACATGTAGAGGATTTAATAAGAAGCATCAGCTGCATCCACTAGGGGGCAGCAGGTACTTGTAAATGTGACGATCTGCAGCACGAGTACTAAAGTGCACCCTCCGAGGACGGCAATGTTTAAAAATATTGGTTCCACCCATGCACCACAACAAAAATCCCCTGACTGCTTTTCTCCAAATGTTTAAACGTTGCCACCCTCACCAGTACCACGAATCTGGAGCAGGACTGTTTAGTAAAGAGCTACATTCTGCAGAGAAGCACCTGAGTGTACTAATTAGGATTCTTTGTTGAAGATGTGTGGGTATAAGTGGAAAGGGTGCGTTCTGCAGGGTGCAGACACTAGGCCCCCAGGTGAATATTTTAGATCTACTGAGTCGGAAGCATGCACTATTTTTATGTGTGTACGTGCGTGTGTGCATGCATGCGTGTGGATGTGTGTGCGTGCAGATGTGATAGGCAGGGCTGTCATGGTCTTCTGCGACCACACGTGGTGTGGTTTGGAGAGACGCTGGACGCTGATATTCTGAACAGCGTGGAACGGGAGCTGGACAAATGTGACCTCTGCTTAGTGGTGGGTGTCCCTTCCTCTCCGAGATTCATGGACCTGTTCAGTAAGACGACACCTTGGTGAATCACACATTTGGGTTGTCTCAGTTATTCCCAGATCAGTTTCGGTGAATTAAAATATAGCCTAAACATTTTGTGTATATATAATTTTGTTCTAATTATCCCAAATATTACGGATAACCTTCTTGTTTCATGGAATTTATAACACGTAGTTCCTGAATGCAAAAAACATGAATGTAGGTCAGTGCCAGAATTATGCAGTGAGCAGTACACAATAATATTAAATATAGTTTGACAGCGGATATGAAGTTCTATGCTTCATATTCATAATCAAGTTAGAGTTTCATTATTTTGGGTCTTTGGGAGCCTTTCCAGTGTAACAGTAATGAGTGTGTGATTAGCCTGCTCACGCAAGTGAATCTAGACTGTTTGTCAGCATGTGTGAGGAGGGGCAGCTCCGTGACTCCAGCTCCCCTGGTGATGTGTCTGCTAGGGCAGATGGGGTAGCGCCATGTTCCTGTCAGTCTTCAGACTGGGCATATCGCATCAACGATCGATATCACATGTCGCATAAGTGATCGATTTTCTTCTCCGGTGGTCTATTGACTGGGTTTGGGTTCGGTTCTCTGTGGCAGTGAGTATCTGAACGGAAAACAGAGAGAGAGAGTTGCTTCAGGCTGGTCCATTCTCAATTCTGGGCATTTTCAAAGTGTTTCAGTATTTCACAGACCTACAAGGGCCTGTTAATCAACAAAGGGATGGTGGACTAAGAAGAAAGACTAAAAGGATTTACTGGAAAACAAGCATGTCTGCATCACTGTGTGTGTGTGTGTGTGTGTGTGTGTGTGTGTGTGTGTGTGTGTGTGTGTGTGTGTGTGTGTGTGTGTGTGTGTGTGTGTGATCCCCAGGTGGGCACATCCTCCATAGTTTACCCGGCGGCCATGTTTGCTCCCCAAGTAGCAGCTCGAGGAGTGCCAGTAGCCGAGTTTAACATGGAGAGCACACCTGCCACGCAGAGATTCATGTGAGTCACGCCTGCCACGCAGAGGTTCACGTGAGCCATGGCCCAGACGCACCTTCCTGCACATTCTCTGTGTCCCTCCGGTCACTCTCGCTGAAGCACCCGTTTCCTGCTACACTAAACCTAAACCTACAGTAGTGCCTCCTCCTTATGCACCTTTCGTATTAGTACGGAGCTGCGTTCGCAGGACCAGCACCGGTTCTGTGCTACACTGTTTGGATCTATGAGCTATTGTACTGCCCCTAACAGCACCTTCTCCCCTCCAGGTTTCACTTTGAGGGTCCGTGTGGCACCACGCTACCTCCTGCCCTGGCGCGGCACGAGAGTGAGGTTGTGTGAGGGGCCGTGTGGCGTCTGGATGGAGATCTGGATGGAGCCCGTCTGTGTTCTGCTGTCGCTTGGGTTCTTTTAAATTCTGTCCTCCTGCTTTTATTGACGCCAGGGCGAAGCTGATGGATTCGGGGGGGGAAAAAATAAACACATCCATGCACCTTGTAGGGTGTGCCGGTTTCAGCCTGTCCACATGACGCCCACGTAGGATGTTGGTGTGTGGCTGGGGGGATTGTCATAGAGTGGTGTGTGTGTGAGAGAGGGAGAGAGAGAGTGTGAGTGAGTGAGCGAGTGAGTGTAACATGGTGTGTGTCTGTGTGCATTCCCTGTGGCATGGGGTCACCTTGATTTGTGTCTAGTCTGCAGCCAGATTCTATGGTCCAGCTGAAAGCTGAACCCCCCCCCCCCCCCCCCACCCCCCCCCCCCCACGCTGAACCCCCCCCCCCCCCCCCCCCACCTCACGCTGCCCCCAATGGTGAACTGTCACATTTTATAGAGAGATGCAGAAGAAAGGTCCTATTGTGTTTGACGCTTCCCCATGTGAGTGGAGTCCTCATCTGTGTACACACACACACACACCCTTCCACAGCATTAACCCTCTAAAGTAAACTAATACCTTGCATATTAAAATGAATTGTGAATAGCTAACATTAGCTAATAGCTAACATTATCAAGCCATAATTGTATTGGTATTAAGAATGTATTACAAGGGCCTGAAATATGACTTAGCTTGGTGAACAAAATTTTTATTTGATTACGAAAATGTGAGAGCCTTGTGTATTTAAGGGAGGCTGTGGATCCGTAAGAGCAACAGTATGCGGTTGAAAATGGACGTACATCTGTGTGTCTCCTGGGGAGAGTGTGTCTCATTAGCTTCTGGAGCAGCGAGAGGTGTTTCAGAGTCGACACTCTGCTCCAAAAATAACACACACCATTTCCTGTCCATTAAACCATGATTTCACACCAATCTGAGTTTAACGGCGTACACACACGCACACGATGCGAATCTCCTCACGCACACAAAAGCCCAAATCCTTTGAGACACGCCATCAGTCCTACCTACACACACACTCCCATTAAATGTCGATTTCACACCAATCTGAGCACCAACGCAGCCTGGGCACGCTGTGGATGTAGTCTAGGGGTGGGGTGGGGGGAGGGGCTTGGTGAGGTGGGGGGCGTGGTCACATGATGCAGATAAATCGGCACCTTCCTCTTGGTGCATTCACAAAACCCACTCTGTCCCCATGTCTGTACATAAGGGGGCAGTCGTGAAACTGGCAGGCCACGAGTAGTCCTCGGATTAATTACCGTGGATTTCCAACATTATCTTCAGTTAATCCAAATGAACATGTCAAGTGGTTTCTTTTGTCTGTGAACAGTTCACGTGAGGTGCAGAGATTAAGAAAAAATACCAATTACCCTTCAGAGACTGTGTGGTTCTTGGGACACAGGTTCAAGTGCCCATAAATATATAAAGGCCGGTGCTACGTTAACCCGAGTTAGTCCTGAAAGGGCTAAATATCCATACATGTCTAGCTGGCTCTTTACAGCTCTGCTGAGGTTAACAGTCAAGACACCCAGAAGACCCGAGAGGGACCGTAAGACATTTTCCACATGCTAGTTTTACTGTGATGATTATTATGGCATGGCAGCATCTAGCATCAGCCTCTTCCATATGTACATATATAGCTGATTTTATACTGGCTGTATATATAGAAATGTGTCACGTATGTATGTGGCTGTCTTATCAGAGTACTGTGTGCAGATTAAGAGATTTATAAATAGAAAGCTTTGCTAAGAGACTCCGATCTCTGAGCCGTGCAGGGATTATTGCATCTTTCAACCCAAAATCCTAATCTGATTGAAATGCACACACCTCTACCTCTGCACACATAGAAACCTTTCAGTTTGCACTCTAAATAATTCTCAGCATGTTGAGTGTCGGTGCTCAGTGGAGATACACACATACACACGCACATACTTGTTAAAATCTCTATCCTTGTAATTCCTCCACTAGCTCTGCAACTTTTACCCCCACCCCACCCCTCCTCATGTTCTGCTCTGTTCTGGTCTGGTGGAGACGTGGCCTGCAGGTCCGTTTCTCTGCCAGGACGACAGACCTTCATTTAGGCTAGCAGCTAACATTTAGCCAATTATGCTAATACCCCTCATCAGAAAGCAAGGCTGAGTGAAAACATGGAGTGCTACAGCGTGCAGAAACCCTCCCCAAAGTGGCGGTGACCGCTGACGCACAGGACTAGGTGTATGGTACCTGTTCTGGAAGAGAAGACTCACTACCACAGATGTTACCTCAGGGCTGGGTGTCACCTATTCAGTGGGAGAATGTTTGAAACTACTTTAAACGAGTGTCTGAAAGGGATAGTTAGTCCACGCAGGCCTTATAGACCTTCTTTTTCCCTCCCACACTAGACAATTGTAATCTCAAATCCCTGAGTGGACACGTTTTTACTTGCCCAGTCTGAAACCAGAACGATCTCAAAAGCAAATTAATATCCAATTCTGTAGGGATGGTGCCACACTTCTTCCCCTCTACTATTGCTAATGCTTGTGATGTGGCATCGTGTTCCCATGTCCACATTCAGTTATGCGATTACGTCCATTGTGTGCAGAAACGACAGCAAACAAGAGGGTTGTTTGTTGTAGGGGTGCCCTGCTCACTGTGTGGACACCCAGGCTGTGGATAGCCACAACGATGAAGACCAGAGATCTCCAAAGACACTGCTAAACAAGACCATCTGACAGTCAAACATAACCCTGGTCTCCAAATGAACATATTTCCAGTGTGACATGGTCATCGTATATACCCTCCTCGCTGTTTGATGTAATGACTGGCAGACATCTAGGCAGCATGTGCAAATTCTGTTGAGACACATCCAAGAATCACAATGGATGACAGGAAACGCAGTCAGAAAAATGGGTATAGTGTCAGTGATTTAATAGACGTCTAAAAGAGGATGAGAAGAAATGGCACGGAATGCACAAGTAAACCTTGCACCTGGCAAGACTTCACAGAGTCGATCAGGCTGGACGTGAGCATCAGTCAACATCTATCTGGGAATGGGTTGCAGGTGTGATCACTGAACTGTGGTGGGGAGGGGGGGGGGGGGTGATGAACTCCTGGACAAGCTGGTGTACAGACTGAAATCTCAGAGTTGCGATAAGTTGAGTCCACAATGACAGGCTCCCGGTGGCAGTAGTTTGGATGTGGTGATTAAACCTGTACATATTTCTAATTAGAAATGTTAATAGATAACTGCATTTGCCATTACCAATAGGATTCAGTCCTGTTCTCTGACAGATGGGCTTGTTAGTACAATTGACTTTCTCTAATGTATGTTGCTATTGACTGTTGTATGGAGTGGAGCATAGGTCAGAGCTTAGTCTCAGGCTTGTTAGCACTGCATGCTAAAAGACTTAAACGCATGAAGCAAACATGCTAACATGTTATCTGCTGCTAAATTTACAGCTAATAATACATGGCCGTCCATATAAAATTGTGCTCATCTTGTTTACATGTTTGTAGGGGATTGTCTGCATGGTAGGGCTGTGTGTGTGTGTGTGTGTGTGTGTGTGTGTGTCTTTAACTCGCATGATGAAAGAAGACTAATGGTCTGTGTTAAAGAGCTGAAATGTCTGAAGGGAATTAAGATAAAAAGCTAAAGTTACTTGGTTTGTCTATTTCTCATCTTAAGATGCTCTTCTGAGACCCATTTAGAAGAGAGCAACTGTGTGTGTGTGTGTGTGTGTGTGTGTGTGTGTGTGTGTGTGTGTGTACTTGCCTAAAGTGAAGAATTATTAGTCTCTTATGTTTACAGTAGGGATTAGTTGGACTACAGGGCTACAAGTGCATTATCATACAAATCAGCACTGAAGCTCCAAATCTCCCCTCAAGCACAGGCACATCCTGTACACACATCAACCAATCAGAACGCAGTTTCCAAGCACAGGCACATCCTGTACACACATCAACCAATCAGAACGCAGTTTCCAAGCACAGGCACATCCTGTACACACATCAACCAATCAGGACGCAATTTCCAAGCACAGGCACATCCTATACACACATCAACCAATCAGGACACAGTTTCCAAGCACAGGCACATCCTGTACACACATCAACCAATCAGGACACAGATTCCAAGCACAGGCACATCCTGTACACACATCAACCAATCAGGATGCAGTTTCCAAGCACAGGCACATCCTGTACACACATCAACCAATCAGGACACAGTTTCCAAGCACAGACACATCCTGTACACACATCAACCAATCAGGATGCAGTTTCCAAGCACAGGCACATTCTGTACACATCTCAACTAATCAAGATGCAGCTTCCAAGTACAGGTACATCCTGTACACACATCAACCAATCAAGGCGCAGTTTCCAAGCACAGGCAGGTCCTGTACACACATCAAACAATCAGAACGCAGTTTCCAAGCACAGGCATATCCTGTACACACATCAACCAGTCAGGACGCAGTTTCTACGATCATTACAGTATTCAGATAGTCATAACTACAAGGGAGAATTCAAATCAATAGGCTCAGACTTGTTGTAATAATGGCTCACGTTTTGGTCCTGTTAGAAATGTATGATAAAGACGACCCTCACATGACAGCACATGAAAACGGCATTATGGTTACCACTGTCACCTCACAGCAAGGTTCGGTTCCCAGTCCGGTCCATTCTGTGTGGAGCACTTGTGTGGGTTTTCCACAGGTACTCCGGTTTCCTCCCACAGTCCCACAGATGTGTGTTAGGTCACTCTAAACCCTGACCGGCAGGATAAAGTGGTAAAGATAATAGATGGATGGATAGATATCTGAAAACGCCCTGCGACTCATGCAGTAAGTGAGGTGTGTAAGGACGACGGGGCATGACGCTCCTCTGTCTACAGCTGATATATCACCTGCTGCTGCAGGGTCCTTCTCAGTGTCCTCCATCTTTACAAACACAGTCACTCATAACAGCTGTGTGAGGTCATGTGTGTGAACACCACACAATCCCCATTAATCCAGTTCAGAATTCAGTTGCTACTAGGGCTCAACAGTTGTCAAATGGCTTGTTTTTTTATCCTTGCAAAATTATCTCCAGGTTTTTGAGATGCAGTATTAATGTACATTCTATTTTGGTTAGAATCCTGTGTGTGCATGCGCGTGTGTGTATGCACATGTGTATGCGTGTGTGTGTGTGTGTGTGTGTGTGTGTGTGTGTGTGTGTGTGTGTGTTTGTGTGTATGTATGTAGGTTTGTGTCTTTTTACTAAAGGGCAGGAGTTACGTGACTCATTCCAGGAATAGTCAGTTTCACCCACAGGAAGTGACCCATGTCACAGGAAGTGACCCATATCTGGATCTGAGGAATCTAAAAGAATTAAAAGAAAGTTAGCTGGGTTAGCTGACAGTGATATTTCAAGTGTTACCTGGACATGCATTTGGTATTATTTACTTGTTGTCTACTTGTGGAACCAATGTTAACAGTGAGTGTATATGTGTGTGTGTGTCTGCCCGAAGACTTTGTTCAGCATAAACCATGTGTTTCTATTTACCTTCTCTCTCCCTCTCTCACTTCCTCTCTCTCTTCCTCTAATATGCCGTTTCTAACATCCCCCTCAGGTACCTGTGCTGTCTTTGAGTGTTTGTGTGTGTGTGTGTGTACGTGTGCGTCCGTGTGGACTTACACCCATGCATCTCTATTGGTGATGGAGAACGTGGCCTACCTCAGCACACACGATGTAATTGGAAGGGTGTGGGGAGCTTCCTGTCTCTGTTACTATGGAAACACCACCCCCATCTGCCAACCAGGAGGAGGGACAGAGGCTCCAAAATGCAAGCTGTCATCTTGCGCGTGTGAGGATTTGTGGGTACGCGTGTTTGTGTGTCTTAACATTGCAAATGTGTGAATGTGTGACGCCTTGCGAATAGTTACTATCCAAATATAATGCAAGTAGACTGGTGTGTGTAAGGCTGTCTGTTCTCATTACTTTGCTGTCTCGCTCCATGTTCTCTCACACACACACACACACACACACACACATTATGGAGCTCCTCTTGCTAAGGAGACATTATGAGGTGATCACCTGGCTGTCGCCTGTTCTTGGAGTTATTCTTCTCCGTGAAGACATTCCCTGAGAGTAAAAGAGAATGTATATATGACAGAGGGCCCAGGTGAGCATCTTTGCAAAGTACGAAAAAGGAAAGTTATCTCTGTTACCCTGTGGTTACTTTAGTATTGTTTGGAAGTTGTGTGTGTATGTGTTTGGAGAGAAGGACAGAGACAAAGATTTGTGCACACATCAATAGAGAGCAAATCCCCCCCACACCCCACCCCCATGTTTCCCTGTGTTTCTGTGCTCTCTACGTTATAGTCCCATTATAGGGTTTACTTATGAAAGATGACAAATTGTCTTTATTATGCTGCCTGCTCTTACACTTGGGACATGGAGACATGATAGCCATGAACACCCAAAAAGGCAAAAAGGAAATCCATGCAGCTCGCAGGTTGGATGCTTCCCTGAGCCAATCCTGAAACGAGTCCAGCGGGCTCAGAGTGACCCAGTGAATTACCCACTGGTCATGGTGTGGGAACCGCAGTGGAATTATCCACCGAGCACAGAAACCACAGTGGAATTATCCACCGAGCACAGAAACCACAGTGGAATTATCCACGGAGCACAGAAACCACAGTGGAATTATCCACGGAGCACAGTTAGAGAATCACAAGTGTAGGTTGCATTTCAGGGGGTTACCGGTCCCAGAACTACGAGACGCCATGTCTGTACCCGAGCCATTGGTGCAGAACCCTCTGGTGTTATCACAAAACAAACAAGAGTACAAACTTCAACTGGGAAGATGAGAGATGAGCAGGAGTTAAACCACACAGTCAGACCTTCGCCGACCTGCCCGTCTGATGGAAATGCCACAGACAGCCTGTGGGGTGCGCTCAGGAAGATGCTTCCTCATTACCGCAATACGTGAATTTACACTGTGTTGTCTTGGCAATGGGACAATGCTCGTGTGCTAGCCCTAGCAACTGTGACAAGAAAAAGAAAATCAGTGTCAAAGATCTCTACGCAATGCTATCAGTATATGATTAGAGTATTTTTCATTGTGCCAAGAAAAATTGATGAGCATTTGTAATTTACTTCTGACCAAACTTTAAAACTTAGCCCTAATAATAGCCTACTGGACACTCCCCTTGAATTCCATATGTGATGGTGAACTCTGAGGGCTGTGTGAGGGATATCACTCAAATGCTCAAATACGGTTCACTCAAATGTTAAGATAAAATTCTGATCTTTCACGTATATTCTATGTATGTGGTTCTTTTGTGATGTGACATGGACTTTTGTCTGAAGTCTTGATGGTTCACTCTCGGTTCACGATATATTTCAATGCACTTTTCTGAATGACTGCTCTAGTGTAGAATTAGAGATGCGATTTCAATCGGCCCCTCGGCGGACCAATTAACATATGCCTAATGAATGCGCGAGAAACTCATCATTAATAGTATGGTACGCACGTCTCCTGAACCTTATTGTACCAATGTAAAAATCCACTTAGACGCTCGGTGATAATCAATTTAGTGACAGATGTGCGAGAATAATAGATGAATGCGATCAGTAATCCGAAACACCTGCTCCTTCACCGGATTGGTAACGGAGCGCTGCTCGGGCTCAAACGGTGCTCAAAACAAAGGCTCGAGCTGGAATTAAAGCGCTTAATTAAAAGGCCATGATGCGATTCCTCTCATCAGGACCGACTTCTATTTATAACACTGTACAGCATCCCGTCAGCGCGGCGGGGAAAATCTCCCGGGTTATTTCTGTCTCATTCATCTGATATCTCTTGCCATGAGCTCACATCAAAAATCAAAACCGCACTTGTCCCAGTTTTCGTTTAGCAAACGAGCCTATACGTATTTTTGAGGTTGGGGAGTGTTCTTCATCCTCAGAGTATAGCTCTTTAGCTAACACATGCGTCTGTCAGAACTGATGTGATGTCTTTTTTTTGGAGAGGTAGGGGGCTACGGAGGGGGGCGGGCGGTTGAGGACCGAGAGACGTGCCTTGCTTCTCAAGCCGATGTTGCGCAGGCGTGATTCGAGCTAAGCGCGGGGCTGAGATGCGGTCGTGGGATGCAGAGAGGGGAGTCCCGGCTACGCACTGTAGATGTTAACCTCATTCTGGGGCCGAACAAACTGCAGGCGCCACGGGTGGCCGAAACCCTGGAGACCGTCACGCGGAGGGAGGGGAGAGAGGATAGCGGAGGCGGGTGCTGCTTGCGCGTGTTGCGTTCGTTATTTCGCTCTCTCCACCACAGACAGCAGTCACCAACCTGTGGATGGTGGCGCGTGCAGCCGATTAGACGTTAGACTAACCAGCTTCAAGCCATCTCCACCCGCAGCACGCACTCCATAAAAGGCGGGACAGTGCATAATCTAATGTCAACGGGAAATCAAGACGTGAGGTGTTCGTAAGGAGTCAGTGCCGCGCCGGGTCCGAATGTATGAATGGCCCCGGTATGGAGGAAGTTCCGTTTCCCAGAGTCCAAACACGGCGGAGAAAAACTCGCTGTCTGGCCGGGACACCGTTGGCGCGCATCCCCTGCGAGGATGAATTCGATTGCAAGGAGCTCGAGAGTCTCTTCCAGAAGTACAACCTGAAGCTGGAGCAGACGGCGACGCTCAAAGCGCTGGCCGTGCTCATCCTCGCCGCGTCGGCGCTGGCGCTGGTCGAGCTGCTGTCCGCCGGTTCGCGTTTCACCGTCTCCAAGGGCTCGCACCCGGTGCACTGCGTCATCTTCACTTCACTCTTCATCGTCACCAACGTGAAATATTTACAGGTGACGCAGCTGCAGCAAATAGCACGGCTCGCTCTCCTCTTTAGTTTCACCTTCGCTTTGCTTTGTTGCCCGTTTCCTCTCGCAATTGGTCCCGGAGCGCAACACGGGGCGCATGGCGCACACGGACCTGATGCAACGTCTACGGCACCTGAGCAAGGTGTGTGGCAGTTAATGCTCGTGACGTTCGTCGCTTACTCCCTCCTACCGGTGCGGACACTTTTGGCCGTCTTGTTCGGAATCCTGGTGGCCGCATCCCACTTCATTGTCACCGCGACGTCCGTAACTGCACGCGGACCACGGGTCTGGACTCCGGTAAGCTCCGTTGTTTTCGTCCTTTGGACGTTTAATCATAAAAGGGTTCCAAGTGATTGTGTATATGTTCTGTTGCAGAGAACTATTTGGTCGATAACGCATAAACTTCCATGTTGTTTATATCCCGTGCCCACGGTGCACGTGCATTATGACAGACACGGGAGGGACGAGCCCAGCACGAGGCGGACATCTTCACGCGCGAGCGCGCAAAACGCGCTGACACTTCAGCAGCGCGAGGGAGATCACGTCCCCTAAAACTCACGGAATTGTCCATCGTTAGGACACTCTTTACTTTCATTAAAATACATTACAATGTGTGTTTAAATATCTTTACTTTGAATGTCTGAAAAGTTCAAACCGACTGTCAAGGATGCGGTTAGAAATACAGAAAAGATTGACGGGCTTCCAGCAGTCCGTTCAGTAGTATAAGTGAAACAACTGTCCGTAAATCGAAACTAACGCCTTGGGGATTGCTGACTACACACACTAGACATTGCAAGTAAGTTTGTATTAAAATTCAAATCGATGATCCCAAAAAATAAACTGTGACCGTGGGCAGATGTGGCGCTCCGTGGAGTTTAGAGAGCGTGACAACGGCTATCACATGGCTATCACAACTCATCAACTCTGTTACTATTGCGATCTCTGGGTTTCACTAGTGTTTCATTTGATTGGAACCTCAGTTTTCACTCTTCGCTATAAATTTTAAATATATATATTTTATATATATTTTTCATATATATATATATATATATATATATATATATATATATATATATATATATATATATATATATATATACACTCATCTGACAATAATAAATAATACACAGTCTATTATAACCACTGAATATTACATTCTTACATTTTTTATTTTTGTACCCACTACAAGACTACTTTCAATACTTTTAATGAATTATGAAAAATCATTTAAATGTTTTATATAGGAATGAAAATGGGATATTATACAACTTCCCAGTAAACCTGTAAAATGAAAGTATACTAAAGAAATGTAAACCACTAATAAAACATTAGTGGAACATAATGAACTGAGAACACCTCTCATTTTGTGTTCTTATAACTAATTGTTTACTAAATTACAGTGAACATTTATTTATTGTGACTGAAGCAGTGTTTTCGTTTCCATAAAGGTAATGTTGTTTGGTAAAGAGAAACTACAGTAACAGAAATTCACTCTGATTACCCTAGTGACTAATGATCTCTGTGATCATCCTCAACAGAAGAACGAAGCAATCGACCCCCGAAGGGCTCGGTTTACATAAAGCTCTATGTTTGCAAGTGTACCAGTGAGACCCTTTGTTAGAATATCACTCCTTCCTTTAGTGATCTTCTGTTCTTTCCCCAGAATACTTTGGACCAATGTTTTAGATTCATTTAATCACATGGTGGAACTATTTTTACATTATGAACATCTTACAGAACAGATCTTACTTCTTACAGTACTATGTGAAAGTCTCAGGCACCATAACTGTATTCAAAGCTTCTTAAGTATGTATTTACTTTAAGAAAATGAGAATATGGTCATTTGTTCTCAGCTTCCTCCTTTGCCATTGGCTGCTCTGTGTGTGGCCTCAGTGACAGTGACGGGTCAGGTCCGTGCAGAACAGGGCTCTCTTCTCTCCATTCTGACACTGGACAGATGGGTGTCTTGATGGTTCAATGTTTTTGAAGTTGTCATCATGATAAAACATGCAGCGTTGGAGGTGTGGGTGCTGAAATGCCTGGCTGGATACAGTCAATGCTGAAAACTGTCTTAGAATCTCTGGGGTGACTAAGACTTTTGCACAGTACTAATTTTTTTACACAGTAGGTCATTTTATTCTAGACACTCTAGGTTTAACATCACACTACAGCACAATGATGCATTATGTCTGTATGTCTTGTGAAACTGAGGAAAGTCTTTTAATGTTGAAAATTAGTTCAAAATTAGTGGAGAGAAATTACTCCACTAGTATTGTTAGGGCCAGTTGGCTTCCAATTACTTCTGATCAGTGGCTACCACTCTGTCACTGGGACAAATCACAGTGGCGGTCCCAACTAGCAGAACCGACTTCTCTGTCTCTTTTTCAGGCATCACAAAGGCTAAAGACGTTGCCCAATCCATAATTACAGATCAATAAGTAATGCCCTTTACACAATCAACCGACAGCTCTCTTTAATTTGACCTGCCAGTCCACCGACCAAGTACTTGTGATAATGAATAGCTTTATTCTAGGTTTACACTCTTAGACACTCTCATAAGGCCTCTTACAATGGTCTTAGCCTGGGATTGGGAAAGTAATCTGTGAATGGCTACTGAGGGCACAAAAGGGGAGGATCTCTTTATTCTCCTCATGAACTAAATACAGTGGAGGCCCAGGAACACGAACAAATAGGCAAACCTCTCAACTAATTTTAATTCACTAATTTATTGTTCTCTCAAATGAAGAGCTCCTAATATCTTTTTCTTAACATCAACAAGGCTGTTGAGCACTGTTGCGCACTGTTGAGCACTGTAATATATCGGTTTACTTCACTTTATGTGTTACAGCTTCTTATCACAGGATAGACTGGGAAAAAAGGAGCCCAGTAAGCCATATTTGTGCAAGCCACTCCCCTCATTGTGCAAGCCACTCCCCTCTTTGTGCAAGTCACTCCCCTCTTTCACTTCTCCCTCCCTTCCCCTCTCCAGCCCTCTGTTACTCTTGCCAGACCCCAGTCATGTAAACACACACACACACACACACACACACACACACACACACACACACACACACACACACACACACACACACACACACACACACACACACACACACACACACACACACACACACACACACACACACAGTCATCACACAAAAGCACAGATGTCACGTTGAAAGATGACTGTATTTTCTCTATGTTTCTGTAGTTACTGGCAAATGCAGTGTTGCTGGCTGGTGTCAACCTGTGTGGTGTGTTCGTGCGGGTCCTTACTGAGCGTGCCCAGAGGAGGGCCTTCCTCCAGGCCAGGAACTGCATCCAAGAACGCCTGCAACTGGAGGATGAAAATGAAAAACAGGTCTCATGTAGACTCACATACACACACTCACAGCTGTATGTATTTGAACATGCTCACACACACATGCATATACATTCAGATATATACAGGTATATGCTTTTGAACGCATGCTCACACACACACACACACACACACACACACACACACACACACACACACACACACACACACACACACACACACACACACACACACACAAACACACACAGATGTACACAGGCTTGTTTGAAATCAAATGATCAGATATCTCATTTTCTCTCTCAAGTTAAAAAGTCACAATTTTTGACAGGTAATTACCTTGCAAGATTGCTTTCATTGCCCCTGACTACCTTAAAGGTCAAGCTTATCTGCAAACACATACACTCAGACACATGTACACACATAAACGCAAACACATACACACACGCACGCACACACACACACACACACACACACACACACACACACACACACACACACACACACACACACACACACACAAAGTGATGTGATTGAGATCTGAAGTGCAAGGTTAGTGTGCTCACTGAATTAGCATTCTGATCATACACAGCTATAAAGCCATTAAAGGAGAAACTGACCAGTACACACAGTGCATATAAAATGGGACATGAACATAGCATTAAACTCACAGTGTAGCACAAATCCTTCTACAACAGATAAAGATGTATTAGTATTCAATAATTAATTTTTTACATTACCGTTCCCAAAGTTAATAATGTGCACGAATTAGATTTTTTGGAAGATTATTAAAAAAATAAAGACTTTTTAATAAAATATTTCCCACCAGCTAGTTTGTTACCAATGAAAATCCAAGGCTGTGTGAGTTTGAGTGGATTATCAAGGGCTGATTTGTTAATTAACTAGGCAGAGCTGAGAGAAGGAGATGCACTGTGTGTTCTTCCCAACTACACTAGAGATGACACTTTCTCCTTGTTCCTTAGCGACTGAAATTGGTTATAATTGTTTGCACATGACTCATCCACCTCCTACCTACCAAACTCCCCAAATAGAAGGTAACACCACCCACTCTATACATTAACACACACTAACAACACAACACACACACACACACACACACACACACACACACACACACACACACACACACACACACACACACACACACACACACACTAAACACCTTGACGAATATAAGCTAATGTATACTCAACGCCACAATTGTATTTTGCTCTTCGGTGCACCTCATGACACCAATCGACCCCACAACTCCAACAGTGCTCATTAAGTGGACACTCATGGGAGTTTCAATAGAGGTAAAGTGGTCTGTTAGGAGAAAAGAGAACCATAAAAGTTAATTGTTTTTTAAAATGGTCATTGTCATTCACTGGCCATAGGAAATGGAGTCTGAATGGTGTTTCAATCAGGGAAAACATTCAAGTACCAACCAACAGAGATCTAGTTTTTCATATTCATGAAGGTAGCTGAGGCTGGGTGATACCACAGCTGTTGTAAAGTTGTGGTTTCAGCAGTGTTCCTGGAGGCACCCAGCATCAAACCAGTGTTTGGTAATGACAAATGAACCAAACCAGTGTTTGGTAATGACAAATGAACCAAGCCAGTATTTGGTAATGACTAATGAACCAAGCCAGTGTTTGGTAATGACAAATGAACCAAACCAGTGTTTGGTAATGACAAATGAACCAAACCAGTGTTTGGTAATGACAAATGAACCAAGCCAGTATTTGGTAATGACAAATGAACCAAACCAGTGTTTGGTAATGACAAATGAACCAAACCAGTGTTTGGTAATGACAAATGAACCAAGCCAGTATTTGGTAATGACTAATGAACCAAGCCAGTGTTTGGTAATGACAAATGAACCAAACCAGTGTTTGGTAATGACAAATGAACCAAGCCAGTGTTTGGTAATGACTAATGAACCAAGCCAGTGTTTGGTAATGACTTCAGTGTTCTACACGCTTTCCATTGTTGTGTTTTAGCTTAACTTTTTAATTAGAAAAACAAACCTTAAGATCATGCATGCACTTGGAAATACTAAAATAAGCATTTTTATCTACAAATGTTAATGTTTCAGCCACTGTCTAATCAAATGTTCAAAGCCAGTGGGTGAAACAGTTATATTCCAATTTTGTTGGAACTGTGTTGGAAAACCAGCCTATTTAGTAAATGCAATTAATATACTGAATAGTATACTTAATATAAATGATATGTATTTTATAAGTATTATTATTAAAAAGTATAACAAAATTAATTTATATTTAATAATGAATGTACAAACAAGTACAGGAAAGGAATATTTCAGTAACAACTTTGGTGAAGTCACTGAAATCACTGAACTCAACTGGACTTGACTCAGTTGACAGTGGATGACAAGACAGTGGGGGAGGTGCCATACTCAAATTTAAATAGTCTAGAAATAGTTTGGGTATGTGTAATGGCTTTGTAGGAGCAGATGAGGTTGAGGAAACATATCCATCAAACATCAGTTTGACAAAGATCCCTGTGAAATCGATAGTATGTACTAGACTTTGTGCCTCTGTGTAAAACCCAGAGAGGAAGGTGTCGACGCAGATAACAGCACTTTCGTTTGTGCTTGGGTATGATGTGCAGGAGACCTTTGACCTGGACTCATTACTACTATCACATGGCTTGAAGAAACAGAGATCAACTTGACATTCTCGTCAGCCTTGTGTTATTTGTTTTACTAATTGAACGTTGTTTCATCTTTCCATCTTTCTAAATCAAATGTCATACTGCAAAAAAAAAGAAAGAAGATGAAGAGATGAAGAATCTCAATAGACAGTTCTTGTCTTCAGCTGAGTTTGTACCACAGATACATTCCAGTTAGGTGAAGTACCGTTCACACCTCGAGCGAGTTTCAAACAGGCCTCAAAACTCTCGTGGAGCAGGTGCCCCAACTCACATGGAGCGACACGCTTAATCAAGAAGACATTCATCACCTGCTTTTAGTAACGCGTGGTTGACGATGAACTGTATGCGTTTCCATGGAAACCTACCTCCGCCATGCCAACTAGCTCCAATGCCGAGCTGTGATCTCTCACTGATATCACCCACTTAGCAGTAATCAGAAAGTTATCAAGCCAGCCCTCCTCAGCCTACGAGCACATGTACCTTCTGAGCAATCCGGCAAAATCTCAAACAAGTGTCTACCACGAGTGTGAAACGGACTGATAGATGCACGGAGAGATGGATGAATAAATTCATGGGATGAAAACACTGACAACATACACTACAAGTGATATAAGGACGGCCTCTGTGCTGCAAACCACATCTTCCTGCTCTAAACCACATCAGACATCTTCATCTCATCAGCCTCAACACGTCTCCTTCTGGTGCTGCGGTGTCTCCACCAGGCCATATTGCACCTGTATAGCTTCATTACACCATCACTTCTTCTTTCCCTCTAGCCAGGGCTTTAGCCTGATAGCATTCTTAATGCTGCCTTATCTACTGTCACATGTCAATGGGGCGTCGATAGAGACCACAGAGTACTTCTGTAATGCTTTCGGGACGAGGCTTTATGTCCAGTGCTGTGGATGCAAATGTAAGTTTTGTACATACAGCAACAAAACTCTGCTGAGAGCAGGTATCTAAACCTGTGCATTTCTCTGGGGTGCAGCCAGACTGACCTGCAAGAGTCTGCTCAGTTCCTCTTTTTAAAATCAAAAATAAAAACACAAGCAATTTTTGGTGCTTGCGCAGCTAACTAGTGTTATAAATAAAGTGCTATGTAAGTTTCCAGAGAAACAGGATGTTTTTGAACGTTTTTGCATCTGAATTTGTAGAAGAAGGAACAGACTTACACATCATAACATGTAAATCATAATATTCATCCACGGGGATCTATCAGTTCTTTTTCTTTGTTTCCTAATTTCATTGGAAACAGATATTCCATTAATGCAATGTTTATTCGTATTAAAAGGCGTTATCAAAATTCATGGTCAAAAAGTGCCCCACAAACCAATCTAAAAGTCACTTCTATTCTCCATCATAAACCTGATCTCTTTCAAGCACTACAGTAGATAACTCCTGCACTACAGTAGATAAGTCCTGCACTACAGTAGATAACTCCTGCACTACAGTAGATAACTCCTGCAGTACAGTAGATAGGTCCTGTAGTACCATATGGGGAGGATGGTGTGATAATAGTGGCTGTGTTAATATATCTACATGTAGCACATCTTGCAAGCTGTAGTAGCTACAGTTATTATCTCAATGGTCATTTTATGAGAGTATATTTATGAGAGGTCAGAGGAGGATGTAGATGTGAGGACCGGTCATTCAAACCTTTGTTTATTATTTGTTTATTATTCCTCATACAGGAACGCCTCCTAATGAGTCTGCTGCCCAGAAATGTTGCCATGGAGATGAAGGAGGACTTTCTTAAGCCACCAGAAAGAATCTTCCATAAGATCTACATTCAGCGGCATGACAATGTCAGGTAGAGAGAGAGAGAGAGAGAGAGAGAGAGAGAGAGAGAGAGAGAGAGAGAGAGAGAGAAAGAGAGAGAGAGAGAGAGAGAGAACGAGAATGAGAGAGAGAGAAAGAGACAGAGAGAAAGAAAGAGAGAGAGAGTGAGTGAGAGGGAGTGGTCATTTATAGCATCTCTCTTGTGGCCTAAAAGCCTACCTACAGTATCTCAAGACTGCATTCTTGAATGAGAGATCTTTGACAGTTCATTGAGTTTTTGGAGACATGACTGTAGGTGTCAGTTCTGTTGTGTTTAAATGGGAATATAAATGCTGAGTGAGTTAGTGGATGTCAGCAGCTCTTCAACACGCTCACACACACACACACACACACACACACACACACACACACACACATGCACTCATACACATACAACCACATATGATGGTGCATATAGGAACCATGACACTGGGGGGGATGCAACCATGACAGTTGTTATAATGAGGATAAATGTCATCGTGATGGGCTTTTCTCAGCATACAGTGGGTTTTGTCAGACTGACCAGCTGCTTGGTTCATCAGAAACAAAGATTTAGACAAATTACATCACAGTCTGTTAGCAAGACATTGTTCATTTAGCAATACATGGTAAGTAAGAAGTGCATTGTGAAATTATCCAAGTGATTTGTGAGGAGGGTAATGTTAGCAGGGAAGAGGAAGAGGAAGAGGAAGAGAACCAGCCATGCTGGGACGCCTGATTGGATTTTAGACCATTATGGAATTATATATACTTGCTTAATTAAGCATTTTTTCTCAGAAACCCTCTAAATATTGTGGTGAGTATTTATCACATATCATGAAATATAATAATCTGATATTCTTTGCCACGTCATGCTCCTTGAGACAACTGAATTTGTTCCTATTCTGCATAAATTCTGACTAATTTCACATTTTCTTTGGGCTGTTAATCACGGTATGGATTACAACACACAGCACAGTGTTGACCACAGCACAGATTACAACTCACAGCACAGTGTTCATCACAGGACAGATTGAAACACACAACACAGCGCTGGTCACAGCACAGATCACAACACGGTGCTGCTCACTCATGTAATCTACCCCTATAAGCTTCGGCTATATAACACAGTGGCAGTACAAGACAGAGAGGGCACTACTAAACAAGATTAGCACAAGACGGGACCTTTATATCAATTCAAACAGCTAGTGCACATAGTAAACATGTTTGACAAGGAGAACATAGTCAATAAAGTGGCAAATGTCAATTAAGGGATGATGTGTTTTAGGCAGGATATATAATGTTCAATTTGTGTTATAACAGTGCAACACAGTCTAGTTCTGTCTGGTCTGATTTGAGAGAAAGTCCTTTTCTGTTCTGTAGTGTAATGAGTCTATTTTAAGGTGATTTAGTGCACGCTGAGACATCTGAAGGCTTGGAGATGGAACTCTGTGTGAGTCTTGTGGTCTGTGCTGATCTGGTGTGTGTTGACTGGTGTGAGTAGACTGACTGGTGTGTGTTGACTGGTGTGAGTAGACTGACTGGTGTGAGTAGACTGACTGGTGTGTGTTGACTGACTGGTGTGTGTTGACTGGTGTGAGTAGACTGACTGGTGTGTGTTGACTGGTGTGAGTAGACTGACTGGTGTGTGTTGATTGGTGTGAGTTGGCTGACTGGTGTGTGTTGACTGACTGGTGTGAGTTGACTGACTGGTGTGAGTAAACTGACTGGTGTGTGTTGACTGGTGTGAGTTGACTGACTGGTGTGAGTAAACAGACTGGTGTGTGTTGACTGACTGGTGTGAGTAGACTGACTGGTGTGAGTAGACTGACTGGTGTGTGTTGATTGACTGGTGTGAGTTGACTGACTGATGTGTGTTGACTGACTGGTGTGAGTTGACTGACTGGTGTGAGTAAACTGACTGGTGTGTGTTGACTGGTGTGAGTTGACTGACTGGTGTGAGTAAACAGACTGGTGTGTGTTGACTGACTGGTGTGAGTAGACTGACTGGTGTGAGTTCACTGGTGTGTGTTGAATCACTGGTGTGTGTTGACTCACTGGTGTGCTTCCACATCCATGCTACTGAGTGACTGTCCTGGGTAGAATCATTGTCCCTGGTAGAATCACTGTCCTGGGTAGAGTCACTGTCCTGGGTAGAGTGACTGTCCTGGGTAGAATCACTCTCCTGGGTAGAGTGACTGTCCTGGGTAGAATCACTGTCCTGGGTAGAGTGACTGTCCTGGGTAGAATCACTGTCCTGGGTAGAGTGACTGTCTTGGGTAGAATCATTGTCCCAGGTAGAATCACTGTCCTGGGTAGAGTGACTGTCCTGGGTAGAGTGACTGTCCTGAGTGGAATCACTCTCCTGGGTAGAGTGACAGTCCTGGGTACAGTCACTGTCCTGATAGAGTCACTGTCGTGACCCTAGCTGCACTGTCCTAAGCTGCAGCAGGGATGTGCAGTAACCAGGCGAAACCCTCTGTGATGGTGATGATTTCCCTTTGTGTCATTTCACTGCGGGAGATACTGGCATGCAGGTAGTCAAGCAAAGCCCCTGTGTTTTGATTTCCCTTCAGCATCCTGTTTGCAGACATCGTTGGGTTCACCAGCTTGGCATCCCAGTGTACAGCGCAGGAGCTGGTCAAACTCCTGAATGAACTCTTTGGGAAGTTTGATGAGCTTGCTACAGTAAGTGCCCATGTAGTGTGTGTGCATGTGTATGCATGAGTGTGCATCCTGGCCATGCATCCACACATACTAACATTTCAGTCTTCATCATACTAACATGCTACCATTTGCCTGACTACCCAGGCAGATGGCTTCACAATACACCACATTCCATTACTATACACTGTAAAAACAACAGATTTTTTAAAAACACATCTAGTAAGCATTTGAATATTGATTGTTTTCATACAATTTCACATGCAGCATTTGACAGATGCTCATTTGCAGTAACTTCCATACGTTCATCAGGGTGACTGAGGACGAACTACCACCTTACACTGGCTGCTCTAACAGGGGGGATACGGGAGCCACCGTGCTCACCGAGGCTCTCATCAACTGCCATTCACTTAACTAAAGTGTCCTAGTCATTCTGTTCTTCAGGTCATTAATTCCAAACTACCTTCCAAATTGTACATGACGACAGATCACCAGTCTGCAGTTGTGAAGCTATACAGTGCACCTACCTGCATGTGTGAGGAGCACATAATAGAGTGGCCAGTGCAAGGTGGTGGCTTCTAATAAAGCTGGAAGGGAATTAATGTGTTATATGTAGCTTTGATTGATAATCCTGCTCCTTGTGCGCTGTTCATGGTGCTGAATCAATTAGGAGCTCTCCATGGTCCTCATGGTGTATTATGATGCTACAGTTATACTGCTAAAATGTCACCGGCCATTTGACAGTACAGAAAAAATGTCGAGCAGATTAATATTATTCTCCTTGTGAAGCTAAATTTAAATTCAAGATTTGCATTAGCTCCTTTTGGACTGAAGCTCACATGTTTCTGTGGTACAGAATGTTAAATATGTTCTCTGTTCCTCTCTTATTTCTCCTCTGCATCCCATCACACCCTTCAGCTCTCTCTCCTTCTACTTTGAATGTCTGCTGGTGTTCACCACGTCACTTTACTCTGTACTAATATTCATTTGTTTCGTAGGTAGATTTTATGAGGCTTTCTGAATATTATTATTCTCATATTCTCAGACACAGAAGTTTAACATTTTGAAGTTTGTTTGAAACCCTGGAAGCAGCTGGTCTTCTTTTGCACAGATGGTCTGTTTTGTGTGTGTGTGTGTGTGTGTGTGTGTGTGTGTGTGTGTGTGTGTGTGTGTGTGTGTGTGTGTGTGTGTGTGTGTGTTTGTGAATTGTGTGTGTAGCTGTGCCTATGTCTGTGTGTATGCATGGGTGTCTGTATGTGTTTGATGTGACAAGGGGTTTTCCATAGTTATCTTTCTTACTGAGACAACAGATGTTACCACACATACACTCTCTCTTTCTCTTTCTATCTCCTTCTCTCTTTTTCTTTTACACACACACACACACACACACACAGACACACACACGCACGCACACACACACACACACACACACACACACACACACACACACACACACACAGACACACACACACACACACACACACACACACACACACACACACACACACACACAATCATTTCAAATGATTCCCTTCTCTCTTTCCTTCTGGGAGGCCTTGGTTTAAAATGTCCAAATTAATTTAATACGTAAGTGCCCAATTAAAGTAGAAGCATTGCCTGTCATATGACTGTCATCTCATATCCAGACAGGGTTCTTCTCTTCTCTTCTCTTCTCTTCTCTTCTCTTCTCTTCTCTTCTCTTCTCTTCTCTTCTCTTCTCAGATTTTAGCTACACTTGTTTCATGCTTCTCTAGGTCTATACATGTGCATGGTTATGCAGGGTTTTCTCAGATCAAATGCTGAAAGGGACTATCAATGGGCTCAGGTTCAATGTTGCATAAGGCTGATGGCAGTGTCAGATCTGCTAGTGGGGTAGCTAGACAGGCAGTAGTGATCTCCAGTGTCAGATCTGCTAGTGGGGTGACTAGACGTCATCAGTGATCTCCAGTGTCAGATCTGCTAGTGGGGTGACTACACGGCAGTAGTGATCTCCAGTGTCAGATCTGCTGGTGGGGTAACTAGACGGGCAGTAGTCATCGCCAGTGTCAGATCTGCTGGTGGGGTGACTAGACAGCAGTAGTGATCTCCAGTGTCAGATCTGCTGGTGGGGTGACTAGACGGGCAGTAGTGATCTACAGTGTCAGATCTGCTGGTGGGGTGACTAGACGGGCAGTAGTGATCTCCAGTGTCAGATCTGCTGGTGGGGTGACTAGACGGCAGTAGTGATCTCCAGTGTCAGATCTGCTGGTGGGGTGACTAGACAGGCAGTAGTGATCACCAGTGTCAGATCTGCTGGTGGGGTGACTAGATGGGCAGTAGTGATCTCCAGTGTCAGATCTGCTGGTGGGGTGACTAAACGGCAGTAGTGATCTCCAGTGTCAGATCTGCTAGTTGGGTGACTACACGGCAGTAGTGATCTCCAGTGTCAGATCTGCTAGTTGGGTGACTACACGGCAGTAGTGATCTCCAGTGTCAGATCTGCTGGTGGGGTAACTAGACGGGCAGTAGTCATCGCCAGTGTCAGATCTGCTGGTGGGGTGACTAGACAGCAGTAGTGATCTCCAGTGTCAGATCTGCTGGTGGGGTGACTAGACGGGCAGTAGTGATCTACAGTGTCAGATCTGCTGGTGGGGTGACTAGACGGGCAGTAGTGATCTCCAGTGTCAGATCTGCTGGTGGGGTGACTAGACGGCAGTAGTGATCTCCAGTGTCAGATCTGCTGGTGGGGTGACTAGACAGGCAGTAGTGATCACCAGTGTCAGATCTGCTGGTGGGGTGACTAGACGGGCAGTAGTGATCTCCAGTGTCAGATCTGCTAGTGGGGTGACTACATGGCAGTAGTGATCTCCAGTGTCAGATCTGCTGGTGGGGTGACTTGACGGGCAGTAGTGATCTCCAGTGTCAGATCTGCTGGTGGGGTGACTAGACGGCAGTAGTGATCTCCAGTGTCAGATCTGCTGGTGGGGTGACTAGACGGCAGTAGTGATCTCCAGTGTCAGATCTGCTGGTGGGGTGACTAGATGGCAGTAGTGATCTCCAGTGTCAGATCTGCTGGTGGGGTGACTAGATGGCAGTAGTGATCTCCAGTGTCAGATCTGCTGGTGGGGTGACTAGATGGGCAGTAGTGATCTCCAGTGTCAGATCTGCTGGTGGGGTGACTCGACGGCAGTAGTGATCTCCAGTGTCAGATCTGCTGGTGGGGTGACTAGACGGGCAGTAGTGATCACCAGTGTCAGATATGCTGGTGGGATGACTAGACGGGCAGTATTGATCTCCAGTGTCAGATCTGCTGGTGGGGTGACTAGACTGCAGTAGTGATCTCCAGTGTCAGATCTGCTGGTGGGGTGACTAGACGGGCAGTAGTGATCTCCAGTGTCAGATCTGCTGGTGGGGTGACTAGACGGCAGTAGTGATCTCCAGTGTCAGATCTGCTGGTGGGGTGACTAGACGGGCAGTAGTGATCACCAGTGTCAGATCTGCTGGTGAGGTGACTAGACGGGCAGTAGTGATCTCCATCAGGCTCGTTGTGAGCGTCATAGTGGTCCCCTCAGTCCTGCTTTCTAAGGCACGAGTAGGAGGAAGTCTACTTCAATAGTTTATCACAGCAATTGTGCCAATGCCCCTCTCTCTCTCTCTCTCTCTCTCTCTCTCTCTCTCTCTCTCTCTCTCTCTCTCTCTCTCTTTATTATCCCTCTCTGTTCCTCTTTTGCATATTCATTGAGCACTAGAGTATCCCCAAACCCCTGCGCAGTATTTGATACTATTCATATGCAAAAACACACACTAACAAACCCATGGACATGTCCCCAGCTCTTCCCAGCGGTCGGCAACGACGATCAAATCCATTGTTCTTTTGGGTCATGTTAAGAGTCTTCAATAAACTGGAAATGTAATTGTTCACATAACAAATAAATAAACTGTAATTTAATGGGACAATGTACAATGTCTCACACTTGAGGAGATTCCTCCATCTCTGTTGCATAAAATTCTTTCCATTATGCCACTGTGTGTAACAGGAGAATCACTGTAGGAGGATCAAGATTCTGGGGGACTGTTATTACTGTGTGTCGGGTCTGACCCAGCCCAAGGCTGACCACGCCCACTGCTGCGTGGAGATGGGCCTGGACATGATTGACACCATCACGTGAGTGTGTGCCCATCTCCACCATGGACACTTAACAGTTCACTCAGCAGAGGACACACCTCTCGGCCCAGGAACTTTCCGGAACTGCATCTGGCGTTTGTCACAGATGGCACGCTGTTGATGTACCAGACCACGGAGCAGAGAAACCGTACAACACACTGAACCTCCTGCACAGCCTCCTAAGGGCTGTTTCAAAATGGCTGACTCAAGCCAATGGATTTATTCATTCAGGACATTTTACCTCCAAAATTACCTCAGGGTTGCATTTATAGATTTAGCTTCTCCTGATAAATGAGCTTTGTGCCTTACGTATTAAGTGTATAGACTTCACTATAAACATGGAGCTGTAATTAACTATTTTTGAAAATAGTTAGGAGTTTCTTCCAGGACTTGAGGAAGACCTCCAATGGCAACTTTAATAGTGCCACTGAACTCATATAAATAAAACATGGACCATTATTAGTAAGTACAATAACTATTGATTTGACAGGGCCCAAAAAACTTCAAGGAAATGCAATTTCTATGTGTGCTCATATAGCATCTGATGAGGGACTGCTAGAGCACAAACACTCAATGGTCTCATTGGTCTCACTGGTTTCACTGGTTTATGGGTGAAACAGAAGAGCTCATTCCAGCTTTCATTCAGATGAAGCAGACAGGGTGAAGCTTCAGGCCAAGAAACGATCATTTCTACAACCATTGACCTGCGTGAGGTGAATGATCAGAATGACTCCACCACTAGGCTGTGGTAGCTCCACCCTGCTCAACCATTGTGCCTTGTCTTAGCTTTGGAGAAGCATCGTGGTTTTGGACATGCAACCTCAATCAATCAATCAATCAAATTTTATTTATATAGCGCTTTTTACAACAGTTGTTGTCACAAAGCAGCTTTACAAGTGCCGAGTCCTAGCCCCCAGTGAGCAAGCCAAAGGCGACAGTGGCAAGGAAAAACTCCCTAGTTTTTGCATGAGGAAGAAACCTTGAGAGGAACCAAGACTCAGGGGGGGAGCCCATCCTCCTCTGGCCGACACCGGTCAACATGACAACAACAACAATATAGACAGAATGTAGACAGAATGTAAAAGATGCAATAATGTCCATTTAGACCGAATATAAAAGATAAGTTATGTAATAATGTCCATCATGGTGTAGGCATCCGGTTAAGCAGGAGGTGGCCGGCCAGGATGGATCGCTTGTCTCTCCTCATCTCATTATTCCTCAAGCAGGCGGGCAGCCATGTGGAGAAATGAAACAGGAAAAATTAGCTCTGTATGAGGACATATACAGGACAGGTAAAATTATAAACATTTCCAGAACCTCGTCTCTGATTGGGTAGTGCTAACTGTTCTGGAAACGATCGTTCCTTTTCTCATTGCTCAGATGGTTGCGTTGCCTGATGACGTCACACAGGTGCACACACAGTTGTTTTTTCATCTTACTGTCACATTTTTCAGGTCAGGGTTTTAGGTTCAGATATTAAAAATAAATCCACTTAACTCCACCTTCCCCATCTCTCCATCTCGCCCTCCCCTCTTTCTCTCCTCTTTCTCTCCTCCTTCTCTCCTCTTTCTTCTCTTTCTTTTTCTTTCCTTCACTTC